>NW_016157115.1:761880-818550 GCF_001687245.7 Rhagoletis zephyria | reverse complement strand
TTTTAGCGGTTGAATTTCAACCGCTGGGCGAACACTAGTTATATTAAATTAGATAATTGTAAAGCAGAGAATTACCATATAATCCAAATAGTTTAATACAAATATAATATGAACTGGTATCTACCGGCAGAGTNTAATTTTAGCGGTTGAATTTCAACCGCTGGGCGAACACTAGTTATATTAAATTAGATAATTGTAAAGCAGAGAATTACCATATAATCCAAATAGTTTAATACAAATATAATATGAACTGGTATCTACCGGCAGAGTTACAAGGAAAAATATCGTATTTTTGCAAATTTTAATGGATTAGAGAAATGAACTACGTCATAAAGTTATGTAACACCACTCAACGGCGCTGAGATTCTTATTTGGGTGTCATGCTTGACAGTTCGTAGTTTGGAAACAAACAAAAAAAAACTGCTGAAAAGGTGCGTTTGCTGTGCACTGACCATTGGAAATATTTACTACTGCCGAAAAATAAACCGGAAATATTGCTGAAGTACTGTACCTGTTTTCTTTACATGTACAGCGTGTTCTGTAAAAGTGTTCAATGAGTAAAGGGGAGTGATAGGAAAGTCAAGACGCCCGACAACGTTAAGAGGGGAGGCTGGGACGGTGGGGGAGGAGGGGTTCAATATAAAAATTTGGAGAGTTGCAGGTAGAAAATAGCCGTCAGTACATTTAGAAAAAAATTCTCTACTTAAGGGTAAGTTCTAGTAAAAATTTGAAAATAAGCTTTTAAGGCAGTAAAATCCTATGATTTTTTTTCTCAAACTACACATATATATGTATCTCATTACTTTAAACAATCAATTCTTGTAAATATGTATGTATATATATCCAAAGGTTTCTAGGAAACGACTCTAACGAGTTTGATGGAATTTTGTATTCAGATAATATTTTTAATTTTATGGGTATCTGGAGATATTTGTACAAAGTTACCACGTATTCGAAATTATTTATAATTACTAATTCTAAGAAGGCACAAAAGATTCACTAAAAAATGAAAATCAAAAGACATTTCAAATAAAACAAACTACTATATACTGTAGTTAGTTCGATGAGTGTATGAAATTTCTGCGTGTTAGATAAGGTGCAAATTATTTCAATTAAACTCAACATAATGGTTACTCCGTATAGTGTTTTTTTAATCATATGTTATTTTGATTTAATTTGGTTTTTTAATCCTACTAAATGTAATTGAATGAATTTCAAAGCCGTTATGGATGATACCCTTAGCGTAGTAATTCATTGAAATTAATTGAATTACATTTTTTGACAGGTGCAAAACCGTCTCATGTTCCATATCCATACTGTTAAAATTAATTTAACCTATCATATACATTGAATTTAATTTTTAAGCAAGTGGCAGCCTTGTTAAAAATAGTTTCAAACTATAACCTTATTAAACTTTTCAGTCTGGCACCAATATTGTTATACATATTTCAGTTACTTGCTTCCCTTGAATTAAAGTTGAATTTAATTTTTAAACAGATGGTAATCCTCCCACATGTTGTTTAGAAATAAAGCCCTTTCGAAAACATCCCGATTAATACCCATATTGTAGTATTAATCTAACTTAATTACATTCAATTTTTTAGCAGGTGGCAACCCTTTTTATGTTCTAACCTAGATAACAACCTTCTCCGCGGCGATATGAATACGTAGGTATCAATGTTTCCACAATCGGACCTCGATACCATAGAGTCTATCGTTGTCAAACTTCAAGCAACTTTATTTTCGTTGTTTTCGTCGAATACTTGAACATCCTCCCACTCTATTTATTTGATTTTAAACATTTACAGTTTTAAATATTGTAACACGTCGTTTCTAAACATTTTGAGTTACAATTTTCATAAAAATAATTTTGACCGCCTAAATCGATCAAATACCTCTATGTGCAACGATTTGATTATTTTTAAGTAGAAACTAAGTAATTTGTTGTTTTTTTGAGATTTTTTCATTTGGCTGTCCAAGTAAGAAATTTCGATGAGATATCTTAATTTGTGCTTTAGGTATTGTGTGCATGGACAGACAGACATGGGTTAATCGACTTCTCTAATCGTACTGAGTATTTAGTATATCTACGTATATATATGTATATCGATTTTTTTAAGCTTTTGCAAACAACCGTTATTCAAACAAAGTTATTATTTATACCCTCCGCACAAATGCGCCCGGGTATAGAAATTGGATTTGACCTTTGGTGGCGAGATGAAAATGATGATTACCGCTGTTGCATTGCAATCATTATTGCCATATGTACTTCACTTATTCTGATTAAAAATATTAAATTCCTGTGTAAATTTAGTCATGCCGCCCTTTCAAAAGTTATTTGCTAAAGAGCGAAATACACCACACAAGCGGTTTGACAAACCAAGCGAAATTTCCCTTTGCTTCAAGCCATTTGTGCTGTGTATGGGGGTGTTTGAAGGTTTGACGGCGGTTTGTCAAACCTTCAAACACCCCCATACACAGCACAAATGGCTTGAAGCAAAGGGAAATTTCGCTTGGTTTGTCAAACCGCTTGTNAAACCGCCGTCAAACCTTCAAACACCCCCATACACAGCACAAATGGCTTGAAGCAAAGGGAAATTTCGCTTGGTTTGTCAAACCGCTTGTGTGGTGTATTTCGCTCTTAACAATGTTTCATTAACCTAATTTTTTGAAAGATTCACCAGACTTTTTTATACCCGAGCGCACTTGTGCACAAGGGTATTATAACTTTGTTCACATAACGGTTGTTTGTAACAGGCAAAACGAATCGAGATAGATATAGACAAATGTATACATAAATGATCAGAATGAAAAGAGAAATCGATTAAGCGGTGACTGTCTGTCCGTCCGTCCGTCCGTCCGTCCGTCCGTCCGTCTGTGCACACGATAACTCGAGTAAAAATTGAGATATCTTAACGAAACTTGGTACGTGAACTTCTTTTGGGCGTGGGACGGATGGTATTGAAAATGGGCGAAATCGGATAATAACCACGCCTACCTCCCATATAACGGTAATTTTAAGAAATACGAAAACTGCGATATTTTAGTAACTACTGAAGATTATTCACTCAAAATTGATTTATACAATAATTTTTAGACGACAAATAAGAATATTGTAATTTTTGGAAAATGGGCGTAGCCACGCCCACTTACGGATACATGTGCATATCTTGGTAACCGCTGCACCAATTTCTTCCAAACTTGGCACAGTTGTTAGTCTTGCTACAGCATACCAAATGGCCGAAAATTTTTAAAATCGGACAATAACCACGCCTACCTCCCATATAACGGTAATTTGGAGAAATACGAAATCTTCGATAAATCAATAAATGTTAAAGCTAATTTACGCAAAATTGATGCTTGCAACAATTCTTTACCAAGAAATACGTTTATGATAAAATTTTGGAAAATGGGCGTGGCACCGCCCACTTATGATCACATATATGTATCTCGGTAACCGTTCTACCAATTTGTACCAAACTCGGTACGATTATTGTGCTTGCCACATAGAAGCAAGACGTTGAAAATTATTGGAATCAGATTCAAATTACGACCACTTTTCATATAACGGCAAATTTCAGAAATGCTTGAAACTTCAATATTTCGAAATTTAAGAACGCTAATTTACTAAAAATTTATACACACCGGCTTACCATGTAGCGGTAGCTTTCGGAAAGGTGAAAAACGTATATTTAATACTTGCGCCGGGTATTTAATGTTCGGCTCCGCCCGAACTTAGACTTTCTTACTTGTTTAATATTGCAGTTAACAAGAGCATAAATAGTAGTCAAAATTTGTCAACTTAGCATCCTGACTACTCTTTTACCAAATTTTATTTCAGTATATGTATGTTGCGGCGTTTTACAAACAAGGATATTGTTTTTAATTCACACATGAAAGGTGTGTGAAACACTTGGCAGCAATTTTCGAACACTTATTTATCCATTTATACAAAAACAGTACAGCTGAATAAGGAAAGTGCAAAGTATTTAATTGCATTTTATTGACTGAAAATGCATCAGAAAAGATGAAGTAACAGTTTGTAATTGTTGTTGAATATTGATAAAATGTAACCACTTGTCGAAAAACCTAAACAAAGAATAATTTGCATTTAAATTGAACCAGACAGAGCGGTGAAAAATATGCGCATGAACGTATGTGTTCAAGTGCACATTTGCTATCCAACCAAGTGTGCTCCAAGATCTAAGTAGACAGACCCTGCAGCAATTCTGACTCACCCTAGGTTAGCCCTCAGATAGTCCCTATTGTTACCAGCACTAGTCCCTCATAATTCCCCTGCCACTGGTTTCAACGGCCATTTTTAGCATTGGCGTGTCATTGAAAAAGGACCGGTCCAATCAACACTGACCGTACCTGTACTAGTCCAATTTTGGAGATGTTTTTACTTGGAGTAAGATTGCGTTCTGCACTTCGCAGATGCTTTTTCATAATTTGGAAACACAAAAAAAAATGTTTATCATTTTATAACCATGTTGCTTCTGACGGCAGTTGAACCCGGAACCTCCAGAAAGCTAACAAATAGTGGCAAGCATCTCTGCGCACTAAGCTACAGCCACGCATGTAAATGTGTGTTCAAATGTTCACTTTGCATCAAGGCCAGACCAAGCGAATGGGACAATTACAGGGTGGTGTTCTTTAAATTTGTTTTTATTGAATTGCGAGACAACACCACCCTGCCACTGCCAAACTGTACTTTTCGTCTATCTCTAGGCCGGTTCATTGGGGACTGGTCGAAGGCTGACATTTGGGATGCAAGCAAATGTCCAATTCTAACCAGTCGAATTTTATGCAGTGAAGTACTGCAGGGGACATGCGTATGTACATATGTATGTCCATAGATACTAGAGGTTTACGCCTATAGACTTTGCGGCGGCGGGGTCTACTTTAAAAATAATCGGCGGCGCCGGCGCTAAATACTGCCCATAAAGTAGATTCCAAAGAGCAATGTGGCTACTAATTTTATCATGTCATCACATCAGCGTTATGGTCTGAATATGCATACTTCGCACAATCATTTGAACCAGTGCAATAGAAATGTAACTTAAGTAAATGTGAAGCAAAATCTAAAATCAACAGAAGGATAAGTTTTTATAAGCTCTGTTAGTTTCTGGGTAATGGAATACATACAAAATATATACAAAGTACATACGAAATTACAGTTTGAAGTTTATGCGAAGTTGTGCGAAGTTATGCGAAGTATGCATAATCAGACCATTAGGAATTCGCCATGCCAATTCAGATTTTAAGTTTAAATTTTGTCAACTCCTACTTAAATTAAAATTTTGAGTGCCTGTCGCTGATGGATGGGCGAACAGAAGAAGGTCTGACGTATATACACACATACATGGTTCTCTATGTTCTCTATAGATCCGTATGTACTATTTAAATTTAAAGAATAAAAAAAATTTAAAAGGTTAAGTTATTGGAGTAATTTATGTCGCTTTTAATAAATTTTTGTAATAATCTTATCTACCGTTAAGTCAAATTACAGAGTTCTTACAGAATTATTTTCGTAAAAAATTACGCAAGAAGCTGTTAATTTCTTACTCGTTCGTTTTTATGCATGCCAATTTTACGAATTTCGAAAGTTCGAAGATACCATTCGGATTGCAGCATACCATTTCTACGATTCGTAGCAATATCCGAATGCGAAAGTGTTGCAGAATAGGGTTGTACAACTCAGAAAAAAAGGTTCAACCCCCATTCCGAGCAATTGAAAACATATATCTCTTGCTTAGAGTGCAAAGTTTCTAAGTCCATTTTTTTCAATTATACAGGAGGCACAAAAAACGTTCCTAAGTAATTTTCTTTCAGTATTTTGCAAAACTTTGAATGCAATGTTTCGCGTTTTTCATTTACCCGTTATTAAAAAAAAAAATAATAAAAGTCTGCTTTTTTAAAAATTTTGTAGATAATTTTGTGACTTAGCAAATTTTCTACTTTTTTCTTAAAATTTTTTTGTTGGACTTAGCAAATTTTCCATGAATTTTTCCAATATGTACAATACGAAAAATCCATCTCGTAGGTACATTTTTAGAAACAATTCATTAGAACAAATTGTTTAGGTTCTTTTAATAATAATAATAACACAAGGGAATAGTGATTTTGTTGCATCAAATGTTAAAGCTGTTTTTGATAGACTTTTTTATGCTGATTACTATAAGTGACCATCAATTCAAGGTGCAGGGATGGTATTTTCAGGGATAGTAGTCAAGACATCTAGCTTTAATTTAAGCGTAATATCACCTTAAGTTTCTTTGCTATGGCTTCTAAAATATTGCAAAAAACGCGATTTTTTGACACTTTGACCTCGTTTTTTTCCAAATCTAGAGCTGGAGACTTTATACATACTTACGGATTCTATCCAAAACAGCTTTAACATTTGATGCAACGAATTTTTTTCCCATTTTTGTTCCCTTGTGTAATAGATTGGGGCTTATACATATGTTAGTCTTTGGCCGAGCTTCTCCTCCGATTTGTGGCGTGCGCCTTGATGTTGTCCACAAAGGGAAGGAACTTACAGTTTTACGCTGTTTTTGATGGCAGAAATACACTCGGAGGTTTGCCATTTCCTGTGGAGGGGCGACCGCTGTTAAGGATAAACCTTTTCTTCTAAATTTGTTTGTAATGTTGCTTTGACCATGGCTTGAACCCAGGCCCTGCGCAGTGGAAGTGCGCACTGATTACCACTACACCACAGCGGCCGTTCTTTTACGATCCCATTAATGGGATTTTTGGTTCAGACTAAATAAATTTTCTGAAAAAGAAGATTGCGAATTTTTTTTTATACATATTTTTAATTTGAAACGTAGTTGCGAACTTGTTTATTATAAACAACAACGTATACATTAAAATAATAATGAACAAACAAGTAATGGTAGATGAAATTAATAGTCTTGTTCGCTGAAACTAAACTACACACCAAAAAATCATTCATGTAGCAAACTATCGTAAAAATTATGATGGTCTTTAGTCAAAGTTGCTTTTAAATACTGCAAATCTTCGTACTTCCTTGCTGTAATTCGGCGTCTGCCTTGGTGAAGTTGCTGCAAATTGGACCACTGTAACGGGACTGTACTTTTGTCTAATCTTTGAGGAAGAGTTTTCCATGGATTCCAAAGATATTACAAGCCAAAGTTTCATTTTCAAAATTTATAAACTTTGATTCAATTGCGCGGGCAAAAGATAAATTTTAAATTAATCTTTCTTGGCCAATAACAATTGGCTTAGACCTAAGACATCATAACTATTACAATACGGTCAAATGCCTTTTATTTTCCCCCATACAAAATCGACCCAGCCTAATATACATACATACATATGTATATAAATATTCAAAAATAATGTCGTTGCAAAACCCTCAATACAAATCGAATTCGATAACGTAAAAAAAATATTCATATTTTTTGGACTTATCAAATTTTCGGTGACTACTTTCGACTTAGCAATTTTGCACATCACGGAATAAAACGGGTAGAAATAAAACAAGCAGTTATATCCTTTCAGAAACGGTGCATTTTCAGTTTTCCTTGCTTCCTGCATCAAAAACTAATGTTTCATAAAAAGTAGACTTAGCAACATTTCACTCTAAGCTAGCGATATATTCATAGTTATTTTTACTTATTATTATATTTTGTTGTATTCTTTCATAATACTGTCTTTTGTTTTTATACCCGTGCGCACTTGTGCACAAGGGTATTATAACTTTGTTCACATAACGGTTTTTGTAACAGGTAAAGCGAATCGAGATAGATATAGACAAATGTATATATAAATTGTCAGAATGAAAAGAGAAATCTATTAAGCGGTGACTGTCTGTCCGTCTGTACACACGATAATAATAATATTAATAATAATAATAATAATAATAATAATAATAATAATAATAATAATAATAATAATAATAATAATAATAATAAATTGGCGCGTACACATATGCTAGTGTTTGGCCGAGCTTCTCCTCCGATTTGTGGCGTGCGCCTTGATGTTATCACACAGAGCGGAGGGACCTACAGTTTTACGCCGACTCCGAACGGCGATTGTATTTTTTATGAGAAGCTGTTTTTTCATGGCAGAAATACACTCGGAGGTTTGCCATTGCCTGCCGAGGGACGACCGCTGTTAAGAAAAAACCTTTTTTCTATATTTTTGCGGTGTTGCTTTAATAAGGGTTTGAACCCAGGCGTTGCGGAGTGGAAGCGCGCACTAATTACCACTACACCACAAAATATGAAAAACTATATTTAATACCATGATTCAATAATACAAGGTTCGATAAATTGACAGTTGTCTCTCTCGCACCGCTCCCTTAGCAGTGGCACCGTGTTGCTTCTTTGCAAATTTACATGGAACCAGTGTAGCTTTGGTGTGAAATAAAAGTATAAGCTTTTGTGCAATATGTTTATTTGTATATGCATATGAAGCATATTTAACTGATGAAAACATAAGCATTGGATGTTTATATCAATCTCATAGTAGTCTTATTTTAATTTTGAGTCATTTTGCAGTTTTTATACAGCTAAATAGCATATAAATTACGTAATTCACGTAGATATATAAATATTACGTTCAACATTTCGTTTAAAATGCCAGATTTCCTGCAAATAATTTAGAATTTACAAAAGGAATTTCACTACTAATTGCCTACTTTGCGTACTTTTCTACTACCATTTTCGCAACAAGGGATTGCATTCTTGCCCTTTCTCTGTCCTTCGTAAATGCAACCTTTTGTAGGGGAGTGGCAAACCGCAGCTGTCAATAATTATCTAACCTTGTATTATTGAATCATGATTTAATACTACATATACCACTAATAGTATATACGTGATACTACTCCACAAATGTGGTAATCGCGAGAACCTAAGAAACAAGTGATGTCCAAGCTAATTCTGGGTTGTTAAACACGTAAGCTATATGTATCAATTTTTATTTCAAAGCAGCGCTTTTGAATTTTTTTTTAAAAACTATTGTCGTAGCTATTAGTCAATATCGCATAAATAAAAACGATCATCCAATCAACGTAAGCTACCTATTGTTCGAATGATATTGATGTGCTTTGTACAAAGGTGTATAATTTTTGCATATTTATATAAATAAAACCTACCAGTGTTACCAGCGAACAAAGTTAAAAAAAAAATTTAATTTTCAATCATTTATGAAAACTGTCCTTTTTGAATTGATTAAATTTCTTTCAGTATTTTTAAATTCGATGTAAAAGATAAATCATTACGGTAAATTTTGAGCCTACGTTTATTAAAATTGATCTTCAACAATACCCGTATACGACTTGTTGCGACTAATTAATGCCTAATTTTACCCCACTGAGACTAATCTCGGAATACTCTCTTTAGAGATTAGTAGCAACATTTTTTGCAGGGTAAGTATGTGCATTCGAGTGTGTACGTCTGTATGTTTGTATAAAGTAAGCTAGCTCCATAGAACTTTTTAGGTGCGTTATTAACATATAGAAACATTTCAAATTGAAAATGCACATAAATATTCAACAGCATCCAAGCTAAGCTGAATAGCTGTTATTATCTCTACTAAACTTTAATACCGATATAACTTATGTGTTCGCATTTGTCACAAGCAAATATCTGATGAAAGGAAATTGAGAAACTTTTTAGAAAATTTTCTAACCATTCATTAGTATTCGGTTTCGATTTGATTGCTTTAAGGCCGTGTTATCTTAATTGTTACTGACGTTAAAAGGATATTTACAATGACATACTTGTTTGTATATGGAATGAATCACGTAATTAAATATTTTACTGACATTTCAAAATATGGACCACTTTGAAAACGAAGGAAATACATCTGAGTCGTTTATTTTGAAAGTAGCGTAAGTGCAATGAAAGTTTGAGAACTCTTAGATTTTGTTCGAGAGAAGTTTTACTAATCAACGGTGTGAAAAATATGTTTATTTTAAAAGTGGCATAAGTCAAGAATCAAGCTATTGTAACATTTAGGAGATTCACAAGACGTATTAAGCGTCCTAAGGGGATTTTTAACGACATGTTTTTATACAGATAGAAAATATATAATGAGATCTTGTTATGCCCTGTGAACTCCCTAAAACCATTTTAATCGCTATTTCACATTTAACAATTCTACGACTTTAAGATATAACGACGCTTAATACGCCTTGTGAAACCTCTAATTTATTACAATTCAATTGCAGTGGAATCGATATGCTCAGATCCGTTTTGTCCTATCATGATTTCGAAATTCGTAGGCCATTTTGGCAATTCGTAAAGTTGGCTGTAGCAGTTGAACGAATTTTACAAAAGTAACAATATATGACGTGTATACGCAAGGATAACAAAAAAATATGTAAGCTAAATAGTGCATAAAGAGGTCGAACCCCCAATACCACATTTCCTTCAGCTAAGGAACCGAAAATTGCCACAAATCGGCATAGAGAAGCTACTGATGAATATTTACTTAGACTTTACTTTTGTGTTTTATAAACTAGCTTTAGACGAAAAAAAAGAAATTTCTACCTTTGGATTTGTCACCAAAAGAGGAAGACCCACGCGTTATTTACAAATAGAAATGGATCCGTTATATGCACTTTTTGCGAAATTTTTAAGATTTCTTCAAAAAAAAAGAAATTATTTTGTGGCATTTTTTTTTTAACCTGTAGTTTCCTTAATTTTTAAGCTATTTGGATGCCATTGTACCCCATTTTTTGGACTTTTTTAAAATTGATCAGTAAAAGTGAAAAATGTTGATAAACGATAACATTAATACGATTTTATGAAAAAAAATGTTTTTTTATTTGCTGCCAATTTCCATACATTTACAACAAAAAAATTAATAATTTTTCATTTAAATTGCTTTCGTGAAATTGTCTGTAAATAAGAATCAAATAAAAACCTCTTTGAGGTAAAATTTTCGAGTGACGAAAGCTGAACTACATAGAAACACAAAATTTATGATATCAATTTCGTGACGAAAATTATACGCATTTTTTAACTGGCTTGGAAAGGTAGGGAAAATCTTTTTTATTCATACGAATCGTTGCATAAGCTCTGTTTTTTTATTTTGTGTTTCTAGCAGTAAACGCAACGTTCTGAATAAATAAAAAAAGGTTGTCCATACGTTTCAAAGGCAGTTAAAAAATGCGTATAATTTTCGTCAAGAAATTGATATCATAAATTTTGTGTTTCTAGTTCAGCTTTCGTCACTCGAAAATTTTACCTCAAAGAGGTGTTTTACTTGATATCAATTATTTTGGGGTAGGAAATTTAAAATCGACCAAAATACAAACAATAATCTAAATGTTTTATTTTTCTCAAATAAATTGCTAAAAATATTATCTACATCTAAATTATGTATTCAAATCGATGTGTCCATTGAAACACATAATTTTTCGAATACGAAATAAAGCGAAAAAGAATGATCATATCCTTTGTATTCGAAAAAATTAAAAATTAAAAAATAAAATTTTAAGAAATGATAAAAACGTATCAACTTGGTACCAACTTTGGATACAATAAACAACTATATTCGTCTGATAGTCTCGCAGTTTATTTTTGTTAAGATTTCTGCCGGGTGTGGGGCGCACACATGTGCTGTTTTTAAGAAGTTTTACTTCTATCATGTGTACGATGTTGAACTCGTGCTAATAAACTAATGCTTTTTTCTCAAGCAGTTTTGCTCAGTGGCAATTTATACATATGTATGTAAGTAGTAGCGGCACATTGGGTGAACGAAATGCACTCATACATACATATTTATGTATAACTATAGGTAATATTGTACGCGTCTTCCCAGGTAGGTTAAGTGCTCTAAAATACACACAAATTTTGGTTTCCAAGACTTTTACGAAGTGATTAGCACAGCTGCATCCTTCAACTTTTCAACTCGCGGGAAATTCCCCGATTTTCAGGGAATTTCGGTTGAAGTGGCAGTCGGGGAATGGCCAATTTTTTCGGGGAACTGGGTAAGTTATTCCTATATCTTAAAATAACCAAATTAGACGGATATGTTAATTTTTAACCATTTGACCCTTTTTGGAGCGACATTTTTTCAATTTGAATCGCAATATCTCCACAACAAGAGTTTTCCCAGATGTAAGCTGTATACTAGATAAAAGCTAAGGTTTTGGGCTAGATATGTGGAAACCTAGAATAAAATCGATTGACCAGTTTTTGAGAAAATGCCCGAATTGTATATTTTCAGCAGCCCAATTTCTAGATTTCGGGCGATTAAGTTATGATATATTTATATTTTTTAGTCACAAAAGATAGCGTTAGATAGATTATTTGAAGACCCTTCTACTGATATCCACATCAATGATATGGACTGAGTAGTGGGGCCTTAGTGGTAGTTTAAAAAATTGTCTTTTTTTCGAATTTCAGGCAGCAGCCACGCCCACAAAAGCATACGGATCAAGACATCCTGGAACAAAACCTTCTCAGTTTTCTTTGTACTTTAATTCCTGAAAGTTTAAAAAATTTAAATGAAGGTACGTACAGACGCCACATACATACCAAAGCATCTCGTAGTGGAGACACGAACCAAAACACATTTGCCTCTATATCTTTCCAACTAGTAGCCGGAACTTAATATATAAGGTATTGTTTGAAAGGTATTGGCCTATAGAATAACACTAAATATGTTGGGTGTATTCACATGCATATATATGTATGTGAACCATTCCTATTTAAGTCGGAGGGATTTCGTAAAAAAATGATGTCATGTCTCCGATTCGCTTAATTTTTTTTATGGGTTCTATACATGAAATAGGCTAACGCGTATTCGAAGAAATTTTTTTTGATCTGTCAAATCTGGGATTTATTCGTGATTCTGACTAATCATGTACTTCTTCAAATCGTTATATCTCGTTTTTTATGACGAGTTGGTTTATATTGTGAGAGTCAACAATCTTTTGTAATTTGTTTTCGAAAACATATGATGACATGTTTTTAGCAAGGTGTTAATCGGGGTTTTGCAAAAATTTATTGCCGATTCCGATAGAATACCTATCCAGAAATAATATTTGTACGTCAAGATTTTTCTTTCAGGCGACAAACCCCTAAAAATGGGCGTTGCAATTGTAGGACTAAAATAAGCAAAACGCAGATTTTATTGCGGATCTCGGTGGAATATCCTTTCGTTAACAGAATTTGTTCCTCAATATAGATATTCTGCCGAAATCCACAATAAAATCTAAATTTTTGAACTTGGGTTTGATTGTTCTATGAACGTTAAAATGTAAAGACATCCACGAAAATTTCAAATTTTAAAATAATTTTTAAGAGTCGCTACCATTATACAAATAAAGTAAGGTAAACGCACTGATGGGCACTTTTAGCGGAATTACCTTGTTTTTTATGTTGGTTTAATTTTGAGCTAATTTTGACAGTTGTTTGTTTCGATTTTTCCTTGTGCGAATGTCTGCTTAATGAGTATCATGAAACGCATACGGTTTACTTAAGCATTTGTACATTTTTATAGATTTATACATTTTGACAGTCAGTATTGTTGTCCAAACATTTTTCGCGAATGTGTTCAGCCCAATAAAAGCTTTCCAAACAACACCACTCTGTATCTGGGTTGCCAACTTTTGCATTCTTGAAACCGGGACGCGCAATAAGTCTGTTATTTTCTCAGGCGAGTTTGTGAAAACTCTCAATCTGCCAAAAGAAGAGGACAAATTTTAACATTCAAATTTTAGCTAAGAAACAAGTGCATATTTAGCTGTTTTTCTTTGATCGATAAGTCAAAAAATATCACATGCATCAGATCTTAAATTTATATTTTTGTGCGGTTTGACGTTTAGAGCTCTTCCTTACCTGCCGTCCGTATCAACATATGAAATGCTGTTAATAGAGAGAGCGAGAGAAGCAACGACAACGCCACTGGTCTTATGAGCAGATGTGGTGATTTCCGAACTAGCAGCTATAACTTCTACCAAATGTAAATTACTGTAATTTTACCACAAAAATTTTCCAAATAAATTTGCTTACAAGTTGGCGTTGCCAGATTGAAGTTAGTAAAATATCGTGTTGATCTTTGGGAATTTGTAGGTAGTTTCTTCCAAAAAAAACAAAACAAACTCGAACACACTTTGCACTTCACTCCTTTTAACCGGGGCACAATTAGAAATTTTGCTTTTCCTATACGAATATAAAGAGTTCTAAATTTTTTACGAGATGTCAAAATTTTTTTCTTGCCAAAAACCGGGACTTTTTACAAGTACTGTGTCGGCACCGGGACATGCTCTGTATCTTTGAAAATCTCCAAATCTTTACAAATGCTTAATATACTTAAAAGTGCTTTGTTCGTATGCACTATTTATCTCTTGATGCCATTATAATGTTAAAATTTTGCTATTTTGGATAATTTTGGGGTGTCAAAAACAAACATTTTGGCCCTTTCTGATTGGCTGAAGCGGGAAGCTTCTTGATACTAAATTGGCAATGCCTCTAGTTCAGTAGTGTCCAACAGAACTTTAACAAAGGGCTACTCAGTGATGCCAGACATTCTCTGTTAAATATCCCACGGAAATGGGGAAAAAATCCCTCAATTACCCACATCTTGAAAATTTATCCCACAAAATTCCCAACGAATTTAAACATATACATGTTTCAGTAGTAAAGAAGTAAAATTCATATAAAATAATAATAATAGTTTGGCGCTTACACATATGTGCTTTTCCTCCAATTTGTGGCGGTCCCCTTGATGTTGTCACACAAAGGGGAGGGACCTACAGTTTTACGCCGACTCCGAATGGCGAGTGTATTATTATGAGAAGCAGTTTTTCATGGCAGGAATACACTCGGAGGTTTGCCATTGCCTGCCGAGGGCCGACCGCTGTTAAGAAAAAACTCCTTTTTCTGCATTTTTTCACTCATTCATTTTTTCACTTTAATTTTTTTGCTCACTCACTAAGGGCCTAAAAGAATTTTTTGGTGACTTTAAAATTGAAGCACATTCATGTGCTATTTAACATTTCATCAGATAATTTGTTCCGCTTTTTACATGAAACACCAGTTACAACTGAAAAGATTCTTTCTTACTCAGCGCTTGAATTGGTTAACGTAAGAAAATTTTCGAAATTGTCCTTATACTTTTTAACAATTGTATACCATTTCACTCCACATCACATCTTCAGAACGATTAATTACGTAAGAATGTCGAATATTCTTGAATTTTGATCAATTATGCAACAATAACTGCGTCAAAAGAAAATCCCTTTTTTTTATATAAAATGTCCCTTTTTCCCTTTTAATAATTTTTGATGCAAAATATCCCTCAAATAGGGAAATTACCCACAACCTGGCATCACTGGGGCTACTTTGAAACTATCACTATAATACGCGGGCACCGCTAGCTTAACTTCAATCTTAACTGCGTTAACTCGTTTCACTCTTCCTATATTCAATGTATATATTCTACTAACTGATCCTTTTAAAATATTTATTTATTATTAAAGTTTATACAGTTAAGTTAAATTAATAACAGAGCATAATATTTTCATGAAGAACATTCATTTTATTGGAAACATATGGGAATGTGCTGCAATTCGTACGATTTGAGAACGATGCATAACCTTCTTCGGAGATTGATTAACAAAACGGCAAAATTTGGCACTGAGTCGATAGATATGACGTAAGTTATGTGTTTCTCATTTGAAATATTTATCACTTTCCCTAAAAATAATCAAAAATAGTTTGCAAATTACACCGATTTCAAGTCGTACGACTCGCAGCACTTGCCCAATAAACTTAATATGATGCTTGAATATTCATATTTTCATATAACTTCATAAAATCTGGTTTATATTGCACAGTTGTGCAGGCTAAAATCATGTTATTTTTGACATGTTCGTCAGTCAGTATGTTTCGGTATTTGTTTTTAATAACCATTAGTTGTGAAAATGCCTTATCCAGAAGAGTAAACGTTTGGAAATGTTGAATTTTTTCTTTGTCAACTGCTCTATCGATTTCGAGATTGCAAAGTTGTATTGAAACCATTTAGTTTTGCAGTCACATCAGTTAAAAATGCTGCCTTTGCATTTCAGGTAAATCTTTATTTCTGTCATCAAAGCTACAAATATTGAGAGCACTTTATCTTGACTTAGCGATCTTACTTCAGAGTGGTAGAATATGTGACCGAATTCACTCTCAAATTCATCGAGCAAGGCTTTGAATTGCCGATGCTTTAACGGTCATCCGCGAATCAAATTCACAATACGAACGATCGTGCTCATAACATTGTCAAGGTTGAGTGGTTTTGCAACCAGATTTTCCTTCTTTTTCACTACGTTATTTATATATATCTTGCCCACGAGTACGAGTTTCCAAAGTCAGATTGACTAACAGTGCCTCCTTAGTAGAAAAATCAGAAAATACCACTCTGGTGAACACTAATAAGTGCGGAGAGTCTGAAACATCGGTCGACTCATCCATTTGTAAGGAAAACTAGTCACATTTCTTGAAATCGCATTTTATTTGGCCATGAATATCATTTGGTAGGTCATCAGATAACGACACTTTTTTATTGCTGAGATTACGCTGTTTTTGTTTTGAAAATCCTGAAACAGAGATTCTGTCATGTCTAGCATAGAAAGATAAGAAGTGAACGTGTTCCTAAAAATTCAAAAATAAAAGCCTACTTATGTACCAAAAAAGCTTCCAGTTGTTAAACTTTTCAATTCAATACAAAATATTCTGTTCATCTTCTTGTTTGCGGGCGCCAAAAATTTAGGTCGCGAGCTACCAGGCGCCCGCGAGCTACCGGTTGGACACTACTGCTTTAGTTCAATATACATAGTACATACAAGCCAAGATAGCTTTTCATAAGCCAATACCAGTAGTGCCAGAATATTTTTTTTTTAGAAATTCGTTCGGTCTTTAAAATTCCCAATTTTTCCCGACATGCACATAAAATTAAAAAAAAAATCCCTATTTATCATTTAATTTATAAACACTTTACATAAATTAAAAAACTAGACGTATGTTTTATTCCACCAACATTTTATGTTGAACTGCTAAAACTTATTTGTAATTATGTACATACCTATCTGTTAGGTATCTACATTCGACTGCCCCAAAAAACCAAAATTGTTAGTTCTTAATGGATTTTACTGGTATTGTGTTAAAAACTATCCGAATAAAATTTTTTGCAATTCGGACCACGGCAACCCGTGACGACTTGCAGTCAGAGTTATCAACAAGGGCGTAGCGAGGTAGGGGCCACCTCCACGCCACCTACACCTTCATAACGAAGGAAAATTTTCAAAAATTAAGAAATAAAAAATACACAATTGTACGCATTCCTTTCCCTTCCAATGCCTTCGTATCCTTTTCACTACCTTATCTTTCCCTTCCAATGATTTCGTATCCCTTCCAATGCGTTCTTATCCCTTTCATTGCCTTCCTTCCCCTCATCCAGTGCCTTCGTATCCTTTCCAATGCCTTCGTATCCCTTCCAATGCGTTCCTATCCCTTTTAATGCCTTCCTACCCCTCTTCCAGTGCCTTCCTATCTCTTCCAATGCCTTCGTATCCCTTCCAATGCGTTCCTATCCCTTTTAATGCCTTCCTACCCCTCTTCCAGTGCCTTCCTATCTCTTCCAATGCCTTCGTATCCCTTCCAATGCGTTCCTATCCCTTTTAATGCCTTCCTACCCCTCTTCCAGTGCCTTCCTATCTCTTCCAATGCCTTCGTATCCCTTCCAATGCGTTCCTGTCCTTTCCAGTGCCTTTGTAGCCCTTCCAATGCCTTATTATCCCTTCCAATGCCTTCGTATTCCTTCCAATGCGTTCCTATGCCTTCCAATGCCTTTGTATCCCTTCCACTGCCTTCCTATCCCCTCAAATGACTTCGTATCCCTTCCAGTGCGTACCTATCCCTTTCAATGCCTTCCTACCCCTTCCAGTGCCTTCCTATCTCTTCCAATGCCTTCGTATCCCTTCCAATGCGTTCCTGTCCTTTCCAGTGCCTTTGTAGCCCTTCCAATGCCTTATTATCCCTTCCAGTGCCTTTCTAGACCCTCCACTGCCTTCCTATCCCTTCCAATGACACCTTCTGTTCTTTATTTCTTAAACTACCCTGTAAATGAGTTCTGGTAACAGCTCAATTTTTAAACAGAGAATATGAATAATAAAAATGTCATTTAGAAAACCTAAATTTAGTAATAACACTAGATCACAAATTTGTGTTTTTTTGTCCCCTGAATACCACTATCCTATTCCTATGTAGAATCGCTCGCCGATTCCGAAAATCCAGTTCAGTTTTTTTCTTTGAGATATTTTCAATTTACCGTTATTTAGCTTAAAAAAGTGGTTCCACTTGATCACGTCGACAGTTGCTGGGAATTTATTAATTATTCCAGATATTTTGTGTTTTTGATGAAAAAAATTCAAACTTTTTTTCATTCGTGTTGAATAACGCCTGTTCTGCTACAAAAAAATCAACCTACTAATGAAGAAAATTGTTGAATGAATAGAAAGCTTATGTGTGGTCAAATAAAAATGCGCAAAGATTTTTTTGTATGAAATACATATGAGCAGGAAAGAGTGCTACTCATACGCCATGGATATCCATATGTATGGGTATTCTTGCCTGTTCATATTTCATAAAAAAAATCCTTGCGCGTTTTCATTTGACCAGTCGTAACTTTTTGGAGTGAAACTTCTTAATCGAGTTCGGAGTAGAGATGCCATTTTTAAATCGATTAAATCGAACATCGATTAATCAAATCCTTTCGATTCGATTTTTTTTCGATTTATTAGTTCAGATTCGATCCGTGATATTTGTAGATATTTTCGTTAAAATTTTGCACACCCTAATTACCTTCATAAAAAAAATTTTGCTATGCCGTTCTATAGCCCATTGAATTTTAGGTGCGAGCTTAAATATGTCAGGACTTAGCGTTGATTTTTGGCGATTTTTTTCTTAACATTTTCTTCCATATAAAAACAATTTCGAGCTATGGAGGAAATGAGCAAAATCTTTAGTGAAAAAATTGCCAGAAATCAAAATTGCATTCTATTAAACTAAAATTCCATGGCCTACAAAATTGCATTCTTAAATGTTTTTCTAAAAAGGGTAATTAAGTAATGAGACTTAAAGTTAGCAAAAACTAAAAAATTTAAAAATGATCCATATTGCAAAAAACCCTGTGTAAATAAGCTTTATTGGGCTTGTGTGTATAATACATACACTTTTTTAAAATACCGCTTAATTTTGAAAAAAAAAATCTCTTGTTAAAAAAAATCGAAAATATTTTACTGTTTCCTTAAGCAGGGCTAAGAATTTTTGAAATTTCTACTGAATGCTCATATCGTTGGCTTAATATAGAACACCTTGTTTTACAGTTTTTTTCAATTATTTACGGATTTTTAGCTACCTGATATCTTTTGGATAAATGTAGATATTGAAACCGTTATGAACAATGTAAATTTTAACAATTAATTACAATAAATATTTGTAATGTCAGTGTTGGTATTTTGTTTCTTTATAAAAATTAAGTATAATATATGAATCGATCTTGTGGATTCTTCCTTCATCGATTATATTTATTTCGATTCGAATCGATTTTTTTATATTTCGATCTGGCATCGCTATTTCGGAGATATTTTTGTTAAATGTTTAACACTAGGTCATCACTTCTGTATCGATCGTTTTGATTTTTAGTTAGAAAATTAAACTCCTGAATATGAGCATGCCGCATACTTGCGGAGTTGGCCCGTATAGAAAATCGTTTAATCTGCACACCCCTTATATAGAACATATTCGAGTACTTCATATCGGATAAATATCCAGAAATTCTCAATCCACTCGAAGGAAATTGTAATAACGTGCACTTTAACTTGTAATCATAGAATGAACTCAAGTAGCACATACAAGAAATATCGACGAAATCGAGGAAAACCCGGCATATAGCTTAAGTTGCTTTCATTGTAAACAAGAGTATACGAGCCTATAACTTTCATATGCGTTTTCATATACATATACAAGCATGCATACATATATTTGAGTAAGCAGATTTTAGTTACTCGACCATATTCACAATTCCGGTAGAAGACACCAGTCATACTACTTTTTTGTAATTTCGTTGCACAGTTCCAATAAAGTGTACTAAAAAAGTTCCCATTTTCCTTTCAGAGCCTGATGCCTCATCTTAAATAGTTTCCTGCTCTTCCTGATCGTCCCGCAACACAAGACGAACGCTGATGCTATGAAGGCAACAAGCAACCTCAGTTACAGCCACTCCGTTGCAGTAGCTAACACCAGCGCCAGCTCAAGCTCCACGCCCACATCTTACTCTGCAAGTAGTAGCAGCACTTCGGCCGCGTGCTCACAACTTACCACCCCTACCGCACCGGCTGTATCGGCATTGGTTTCAGCCGCAACAGCAACAACGAAATCAACAAAGACAAAACCTGCAATCAAAACGTCAAAGGTGAGCTTTGCACCGCTAGACATAACCTTCCCGCCTCCGAACACAACCTCCAACATTAGCAGCTGCGCTACAACGGCCACGTGATACGAAAATCCCAACATGCCACACAACAACATCGTGTGTGAATGGCTGCGTGCCATAGGTATGCAACAGTATGCCGAAAGCTTCATGGAAAATGGCTACGATGAGCTGGAGATCTGCAAGCAAATCGGTGAAATCGATCTAGATGCTATTGGTGTAGACAATATACAGCATCGGAACAAACTTCTGAAGAGTGTGCGATCATTGAGGGAGAAAGGAGCAGCCATTGTGTATGTGATGATTAACGATCCGAAAGCGTTGAGTAGTAGTAATGAAATTCTGGCATCTGATTGTGATGCGCCAACAACGATGAAGGAGCTGGAGGCTGTTATGAAGCGTCACTTAGAGGCTGATGGAATTCGATTGACAGCACACCCATACTCGACGCCGGTGAGTCAAGTAAATTTTAAACAAACACATTGCTAACTATGTATGTAAGTGTGAGAGGCACGTAGAAAAGGAGAAGTTGAGTTGCAGCTCCACATAAGTATGTTTACATACATACATGGAAGGCCAAAATGTATTCAGCAATGTGATCTAATTTGACATTGCTCTCAGAAGAACCATCCTATAAAGTCGAATTGAGAAAATGTTGTTTGGATTTTGAATCGATTGTTTAAATTTTTTGGCACTATAGTACCTTAAAAGAGAGCCTACCTCAGTTGACAATCCCAAGGTGTATTAACTTGGATAAGGCCATCTCGAGTGGGCACAAATTTACCGAGATTCGAATTTCAAGGTGATTTTTCGCTCAAATGAAGTTCTACTGACTTGAAATAATATAATAATATTATAATAGATGGGCGCTTACACATATGTTAGTGTTTGGCCGAGCTTCTCCTCAGATTTGTGGTGTGCGCCTTGATGTTGTCACACTAATGGCAGGGACCTACAGTTTTACGCCGACACCGAACAGCGAGTGTATTTTTATGAGAAGCTGTTTTCCATGGCAGAAATACACTCGGAGGTTTGCCATTGCCTGCCGAGGGGCAACCGCTGTTAAGAAAACAGCTTTTTTCTAAATGTTTTGCGATGTTGCTTTGACCGGGGCTTGAACCAAGGCCCTGCGGAGTGGAAGCGCACACTGCTTACCACTACACCACAGCGACCGCTTACCTGAAATACACTCCGTAAGTTTCATTGAAAAAAATTCTAATTTAGACTTTTTATGAGCATTTTAATTTTTTTTACAATGGTACGGAATTATTATTTTTTTCTGAAAATACAAATTGGAATGCGATTTTTTAAACATAGGGAGAGGACATACTAAAATTAATTTTTTTCGTCTAGACAATTTTAAATGTAATATAAATAAAATTATTATTTTTTAAACAAATAAAAATTTAAACAATTTATCCGCCTGTCATAAATTTATAGTAGCAGCATATCACGCCGCAAGTATTCAAGCATTCACTTCGAAAAAAATATGTGAACGGATAACATTAGTTTATTCACAATCACAACCTTAGTGTGAGCTTACACACTCCGTGTCCATACGAACAGTAATATTTGAGTGGTTTTAAAAATCGACTTTCGATTTTTACAGGTGCTCACGTCTAAAATTGTGCTACTTAGGGGAAAAATACAATTTTGAAAGTTGGAGCTCAATCGGAACATGCCTTCACGTGCCGAAAGTGTCCTGAAGTTTAAAAAAACGACAATTTTTCGAGAAAATACGTTATTTTTCTGCTTTAGCTTACGACTGATTTTATTTAATGCTATAAATTTAACATCAGATGAAAGGTAATTTTATTGACTTTAAAGTAAATTGTAATATATTTTCATTAAAACGTACGGCTCGCACTAAAGATATGATTGTGAATAAACTACTGTTATCCGTTCACATGTTTTTTTCGGAGTGAATGCCCGAACACTTTCGCCGTAAAATGCTGGTATTATAATTTTTTTTTACAGGCGAAAAAATTGTTTAAACTTTCATTTGTTTAAAATATAAAAATTGTATTTATATTAAATTTGTAATTTTCAGGACGAAAAAATTTAATTTTAGTAGGGTTGGTTGTCCCCTCAAATGCTCATAAAAAGTCTAAATTTTAAAAATCACCTAGAAATTCGAACGTCGTTAAATTTGTGACCCACTTGAGATGGCTATACTAACATATGTTTGTGCTGACCTATACTGAGCTCATTGGTTTATTGGTTCGCTTATGAAATTCATATCCTCTCCGCTGTAAAATTGCTCTTCCTTGGCCGGTATGTGCACTATAAATATTGGGCGGCGCGGATGAGGCCAAGTGATTTATACACTCTTTGTAAATTCCATTGGTTCACCTACCAACAATTGTAAGCCACTATCAGATTTTCTCTTACAATAATGTCACTTTGTCTCGATGTCACAGCACTATCGAGACTTACAGTCCATTGGCGGTGTGATGGTGTAAGCGATTTCGATTTCATGCCATGGCGTGTAGGATTTTTTGCCAGAACAGTTGATAAATTATTGGCTTTGACCTGGTCTTTTTCCGGAGTCTTTAACTATGACCTCTACTTGGACGTGTGCATATTGGCGCAAGTTTATGTGTGTGTTTGCAGGATAAACCATGAAACTTTTGCTGGGTGGCTGCTGATGGCAGTTTGCGTTTCACTTTGCACTTTTAAGTTTCATTTGCACCTACTAAACTATTTACTCAATATGCAACAAATTTTGGCACGTAGATACTTAGTGCAGCGTGGATGTGACCAACTGGATACAGTAGATATTTAGATATCGCCGGTTTTATTACTTATACGACATATTAGATTAGATTAGATGAGGTTTAGAGGAGAAATCCGGTAACCTAGTTACCGCGACCGAAACGATCTATTCTAACAAACCCCTATTCAACTAAAAATCTTCTTTGATCCATATATTGCTAAGAAACCTTGCGAGGTCCTTTGGCTGAATGCCGTTAAGGTCGGGTGCTTCTAGGTAAAGTGATCCTAGGAAGCGGCGTCTAGTCCTAGGAGGGCTTGACAGTGACGTGCTCTACCGTTTCCGACTCTTCGTTGCATAACCGATACTGGTCAGAGTTCACAACTCCTATGTTTTACAATTGTTTCGTTACCCTACAGTAGCCAGTGGAAAAGCCTCTAACAATTCTTACTTTATGCATACTGAAGTGAAGGAGTTCTTCGGTTCCTCTTGTTGATATATCCAGGATGAAGGACTTGGCCTGTCTGTTACCTTCCGTGTTTGTCCAGTAACGTTGCGCTTCGTTCTTCATCCAGATATAGTAGTTTCGCCTAACGGAGCTCCATGATAGACCAGTAATGGGTCCTGGGCTATAAATCCCTGTGTAGTCCCTTTTCTGGCGAGAATATCTGCCACTTCATTTCCCATGACTTCACTGTGACGCATATGAGTTTCCTGGAGGCGATACGTATTAAGAGCTAAAGGCAGTCCCACACCAGCTTTGAGGTGACCTCGTGCACTCTAAAAGCGAGTAGCACCACTCTACTGTCCGAGTGTATTTAGATGTGTTGCGACTTTTCTTCCGGGGGTAGTCGTTGTAGCCTACTGAGTTTGGCATGCTAGACTTCACTTCTGCCTTCTTCCACCAGACGGGTGCGCCGTAACAGAGAATGGGCTTGGAGATGACATCATACATCGACTTTTCCAGTTTAACTCCTAGACATTTGATCTTTTCGGAAAAGTAAAGCTTTTCTTCTTGAAGAAAAGGTTCTAATAATTTGCCCCTTTTCTGTAGTATCTCTGATTAGGATGTCAATGCCATCAAGATAGCCCTGAACGTCGAAGCCGTTTTAGCTATTAAGGCAGAGTAGTTCGTCTACTACGAAGGACCATAGCAGAGGGAAGATCACTCCCCCTGCGGAAAATCTATCGTAGCTAAGAATCTGACTCTTTTTTGCCCTAGAATGGATATAATGGCTCTGTGCAGGACGCAACTTTCTATTAGAGAGTGTTGCGTGTTTTCGCAACCGCCACCCACCTCTAAGAAACATCCCACCCCCACCTCTTTGTCCGACGAAGACTTTCTAGTTTTCCTTGTAACACTCTAAAGAGCGTGCATAGAAGATCTTCCTGGAAGAAAGTCATATATTTCCTGGTGTACATATATAAAATGCGGATGCTTGACTACTTGTGGACTGCTCTTGAATAGAACGACCTCGAATCAGCTCAGCCAAGCTTGACTATTTGTCAAAAATTCGCGACGAAAACTATGCCACTAAGGTTTGTCTGATTTTGACTAAATTAGCTGTGCATTTTTAAAGCGCCTAAAATTAAATTTTTGCAACATATTTTTAGTCGTAGTTCTTTTGACCAGCATTCAAGCTTGCCAATTTATCAAGCGAAGAGGGGGTAAATATCTTACCGGATCGCATTTGCGGCATAGGCGAAGATGAGTTGGAGGAAGACAACGTGGGATCATCCGAACACTTCTTTTTGGAACTGCCTAGCTTTTGTCAGATTGCGGCTTGTGCCGTGAGTTAATACTTTCTGACTATACAGGAGAAGCTCTCCGGGATTAGTATCTGTCGCCTAAGAAACTTCACACTGCGTTTCTCACTATTTATATATATACATACATATATAATACGCGAAGATATTTTTTGTCCAGGATATAAGATGTGCACCGTTCGTTTGATTTTCCAAAGTGAGGTGTATTATTTAAACGGCTTGAACTGCAGATGTGCAATGAGCTTTTACTTTTTTGAAAAGAGTTGCCACCTTTTCAAAAGTTTAATTTAAATTATTTTAAAAAAACAAATCAGTTATTACAAAATGGGTATCAATCGAAATGGTTTTAAAAAGCTTTGTTTCTTGACTGAGCTATAAAAGGGTTGGCACCTGTTTAAAAAAATCATATTAGGTAAGAGTAATGTGACCAACCGTACTTCCTTCGGAAGTACAGTACTTCTTTTTTAGGTTTTGTACTTCGTACTTCGAAGTACAGTCAAATGTACTTCTTTGCGATATTTTGTACTCCAGGAGGGAGATTCTGTAACCAGTTATCGACAATTTTCCGATCGCTACCGCACTTTTTGACGCATGATATAAATGTGCGATAGCGATTCGAAAATTGTCGCTAACTGGTTACAAAATCTTCCCTAGGTCCTGTACTTCTCCGATCTTCTGGACGATCATCACATGGCCTGGGCAATAAATTCGTTGAAACCATTAAAGTCACCGGGGACCGATGGCATCATACCTGCGCAGCTTCAAAGGGCTCTGAAGGTGTCGTGCAATTGGTTGGATCCTATTTATGCGAACTGCGTGAGGACCGAGTACATCCCCAAGGCTTTGAGGGTAGTCAGCTTTGCGTTCATCCCGAAGGTTGGAAAAGGCTCTCATGTTTCCCCTAGGGATTTTCTGCGGATATTGCAGACAGAATTGTCGCAGCACGAACCGCTAAGGCTAAGGGAAACCGGGTCCTTTTGTGACATAAAAAACGGAAAATAAGACGTTTCTCTGCTGCAGCAAATATTTTTATAGGGCACTTTAAAACACGTT
The DNA here is from genome assembly GCF_001687245.7 of Rhagoletis zephyria. Classification (NCBI taxonomy): domain Eukaryota; kingdom Metazoa; phylum Arthropoda; class Insecta; order Diptera; family Tephritidae; genus Rhagoletis; species Rhagoletis zephyria. Next base: position 792,557 of record NW_016157115.1, on the reverse strand, counting down.
ACCACTCAAGGGCTAGTGATGGCGGTTCTGACAGGCTATTGCGCGATTGGTATTCATGCGGTGAGACTAGGAATTTCGACTGATTCTTTTGTATCAGCTGTCAACAGAAAGATGAGATGAAATCATCTTCGCACTGTCGTTTAGTCTGTCCAACCTTTACGAGGCTATGATGGAAGCACTTCTAAACAAACACTGAGCTCTCAGGGATCGAAATTAGCCGCATTTAGCCGAAATTTCGTAATCGGCTCGCGGCGTTAAATTAACCCAACCTTACCTGTACTTCTTTGAGCTATGAAATAGTTGGTCACATTAGGTAAGAGAAATACGTATCACCATATGGGTGCCAAACGAAAGGGGTTTCAGAAAGTAGTAGTTTGAAAATATTTTGAAGAGGGTTGCCACCTGCTTGAAATGTCAAACTTAGTTTACTTATCCACAAGTTATATGAAACATCAAAATATGGATGTCAAACGAAGGAGTGTTAAGAAATCTTTAGTTTGAACGCTAAGCATATATTTGAGAAGAGGTTTGTCAGCTTTTTAGAATTTAGATTCAAATTATTTAATAAGTTAAATAAATTATTATAATATGGATATCAATCGAAGGGGGTTTGAATTTTTTCAAATTCTGAACTGTATTTAGCGGAGTTGCCACATGTTTGGAGAATTAAATTCACTTTAATTCATCAGTCAATTAAAATATGTATCGCAATGTCTGGCGAAGAAGAGGTAACAAGGATTAAGCTTGAAAATACTTTTGAGAAGGATTTCATCCTGTCTGAAAACTCGAATTTAGCTAACTTCTACACAAGTTTTATGAAATATTAAGATATGGGTGTCAATCGAAAGAGATTTATGAAAGCTTTAGTTTGAAAATATTTTTGATTAGGCTGGATACCCTTTCGAAAAGCTTACGAGACACTTTTTGTTATAGTCATTAGATTTTCACCGTTCTTTCGAATTTCAAAAATGAACTAAAATTAAAGATGTAGATGTACGATAAAGTTTTATTTTTTTTTTTAATTGTGGACTTTTTTCTTATATAGGGGGATTTGAAATTTGTTGAAATTAAAAGCCTGCATTATACGAGACCTCTCATCTTTCAGAAACGGCTGCACGCATTTAAATGAAATAGTGCGCTCCTATCGCTATACCTCTGACTAACATTCGGAATATTTTTTATTATTTTGAAATTAAATTTTTGGCGGTTAAACGCCTTGTGGGTTCACTAGTAACCTAGTAGTTACCATCGAAAAGACACAGCAGGTGCTCCAGGGTTTCTTTTGCACCCGGTTCGTAGCATCGCTGTGAGTTAATTTCAATTTATATGCGTGCGCTGCAAGATGGTACACCAACGAGTGTTCTACAGCTCCTTCTATCGACCGATATAACATATTCGGACATCTTATCGTTAAATATATGTCTGCACATGGTCTTAGCTATTCTACAGGTAGCCGCCTCTGTTTTTCTTTTTTCCACATGCGCTCGTCCAATTGATTGTATATTACTTGCAGAGGTCTAAGTTCCTCACTAATTTGATCCTCTGAAAGCTCTACGCTGGTTTTGGCGATAATTTCAACTGTCTTGTTTACCTCTATGCAATGTAGAATCTTTACTTATGGCTCCAAAACTGACGCAATGTTAATATTTGAAATATATATCAAAGGCAACGGGGACAATCTTCACTTATCTCCATGCCTCGATATTTCAAGCCGAGATATCCGCAGTCCTTAATGCCATCTGACCATTTCGCTAGAGGAGGCTCAGACCAGGCGTTCCTTGCCTGAACCCAACAATGTCAAATAAATATTTAGTTTAGGATGAGCCTGAAATATACAATTATTAATAATGACAACTGCCCTGTCAAGTTTAAATAGCGCCGATTCAGCTGCACTTGATATGAATAGGTTGAATAAATGGTGTTCACATGAGGCGACTCTACAGGCATTTTTAAAGGTGATTAATTGAATCAAAAGTTGGCTGCCCCCAACTTCATTGTAAGCGACAAGTTGAAAGGCCGTTCACACCAGGCGATTGTTTCCCTCAACTAAAAGTTGGATGTAAAATCGCCTCATGTAAACACCGTAGTAAGGAGATGGATAAGCAGCAAGAGCAAATGGGATGTGCTTGGCTCTACGCTTAGCATTACTGAATTTGGACATCGATGATGTGGGTTCGATTCGTTATGAAATCTAAAGAAAGAAGTCTGATGAAGAGATGTGGTTATCTCGGTAAAGCAGATATTACTTCTACCGCTTAGACTTTGTTATTTTTTCCATTTTTCTGTAAAAAAAAATCATGGTACCACGAAAGTGCCCAATTTGTATTTTTCTGGTTGGTTCACGGGCTTTTGGGAGCCACTTTGAGAGAGTACTTTTTGCTTCTCATTAGCCCAACGTCACAGGACTATTTTCAGAGCGAGTTTGCGAAAACTGTCAAACTACCAGAAAAAGAAGAAGAATTTGAAATATTAAAATTTTAACTAATAAATAAATATGTACATTTTTAATAAATTCTTAATTTGAAACACTCATTAACGTCATCGAGTTCGCTGTCTCTCAAACCTTAAATTTATAATTTTGTTCGATTTAACGTTTAGTTGCGGGTATGAAAATGACCCATTCGATGTCATCAACATACGCCAGCTCACGCTCTTGTAAAAAAAAATGTTACTGAGCGGTTCAGTTCTGCGGCTTTTATTATCTTCTCCAACATCAGATTAAAGAAATCACATGAAAGGGAGTCACCTTGTCTGAAACCTCGTTTGTTATCGAACGGAGATGTCTTTTCCAATTTTAACGGAGCTGGTGGTATTGCTTGACGTCATTTTACACATCCGGATCACTTTCGCGGGGATGCAAAATTCAGACACCCCGGCGTATACGCAACTCCTTTTAGTCGACAAATAGATCATGAGTGTCGATCCTATCCTCGCGTGTGTTTTTACAGGGTTTGGCGTATTGTAAATACCTGCCCTATGATGGATTTGCCAGGACTAAAGCCACACTGATAAGGTTTAATCAGTTCGCTGACGCACGGTACGAGCTTCTAATCTATGATTAGAAGGCGCGAGTGGTGGGGTCGGTCGCCTTCCTTGTGGATTTCAGACGTAGGAAAATGCTTATTTATTTGCACCATTTTTTCTTGCAATTCTTCAGTTAACATTCCTTTAATTTAAACGAAGGTTTAAATACATTCAGATCGACAATAAGCGAATGGTATACTTGCACTAACTAACTAAAATTTAATTCGCTACAAAACTGCATACTCGAAAAAATCTGATTAAAAGTTGAGGTTTTAGAAATTATATTTTACGTTTTTTGTTGCAGTATGAACTATATTTTATAAAAAAATTGTGAAAAAAATTAAAACAGAAAGAGTTTTACATTATGAAAAATTTTCTATGCCAATACTTTTGGTCCGTAGGAAGTGCTCAGGCGACGCTTCTACCAACCAACTTTACAGAACTGATTAATATCAATTAAACTTATCTTATGACGACAAATTAAATACATTTTATTTTTAATATTGTTATTGGGCTTTGTACCACGATTATTTATTAGAAAAAATGAAAACAACAACAAAGTCTAAGCGGTAGAAGTTATAGCAGCTATTTCGGAGATCACCACATCTCCTCATCAGATTTTTTTTCTGGACTTCAGAAGGGATCGAACCATTCTGAAATCTAGAAAAATGGAGTACCTGCTGAAGCCTAGGAAAAAGAAATTCCTGCTGAAATCTAGAAAAAATAAGTCTGATGAGGAGATGTGGTGGTCTCCGAAATAGCTGCTATAACTTCTACCGCTTAGACTCTGTTGCTTTTTCCATGTTTCCTATTAAGTAATCGTGGTACAAATCTCAATAACAATATTAAAAATAAAATGTTAATAAGCCAATAACATTCACAAATAAATACATTTTATTTTATGTTTAATTTTAAAATAACATGTTCACATACATACGTGCATAATAACAAAAAAAAAACATATTTGGAACTAAACACAAACGTTCGTAAAAACAATGACCATGCAGGAGTAATTGAATCGTGCCTTATCAGCGTTTAACTCGAAACAATACCCACATCCGAAGTGTTCGCGCCATTAACACGTTCACGACCCATGTCGGACTAGCATCGATATAGCATATATAGTAGCACTTTTTTCCACTCAGACATAGCTCCAAATACATGAAGTCCTTAATTCACCACTAGGCGTCTTTTATTTGACGCGAAACTTAAGCTATTAGGTTATTTTGTATGGAAGACATAGCCAACATCACTATATTGAAGACTTACTAAGAAGGCTATTTTGCAGGAGATGGTTGTTGTTGGTTTGAAGAGCTTTGTACAGTTTTTTATTCTCGTTCATGCTTTTTTGCCGAAGTCATAGCATTACAAAATGCTGATTTTAACAGTGAAGTTTTCACGACCTACAGAATACCCAAACCTTTCATACAGAAATTAAATGTACTTCAAATTTACGATGAAGGAAATAGTACACAAAAAGGCATTATTTTCGGAACCACATTCAGGACGATCCGACTGGGACGTTGCCGATTTCGGATGTGTTAACGCATATTGAAAATATTCCTTAAAATCGTTTTTTTTTTTAGAGTTAGTCAAAAATAAATAGATGTTCCAAAATGCTAAAAAGAGCGTGAAATTGAGAAGAAGAGAAAACTAGCAGAAAAAGTTATTGGACACAAAACTAGGAAAAACTTGCAAGTGAACCATTTTTGCACTGTGTTTTGAAATTGTGCTGTAAACATTTTACTATTTATAAATCGGTTTTAAACACACAAGCACTTATACAGCCCGGTACATCATTATTATTTTAGTTTCCACTCATTTTACTTTTTTATGCTTAACCAGTTCAACAAATGACAGCTTTTGACATTAATTCTTCTTCTGCTAGCTAATTTCTGCTAGTAAAAATTTCACGAGCAAAAATTTGCAGCTCTCCCGTATTTTTGCGCTCTCGATTCAGTGCTCTCTTGCAAATTTGTTTGGTTATTATACACTTTTCGAATAAAAATTTTAAGGTTCCAGTACAAATTAATACTGGGTATTAATTCCAGGTATTTAGGTTTTTACTGGACATCATTTTGCTTATAAAATGGTAACAAAATATTACGGCTACTAGAGTGGCCAGTGCAGAATAGAATAGAATAAATTCAAAAATTATCCAACTTTGAACCGAATCTACCACAGATCATGTACCACCTATGTATACGAAAAACTGTATCTTTTTTTCCTAGCTTCTTGCGCAGCAGAGGCGTTTTTATTAGGATTAAATATAAAACGTACAGTGTACTACAAATTGTACATGATGTCGCGAACGTGTTAACGTCTTAAGTTTGTTTGTGTCGTTTGCTTTTTTGACGCAGCAACATTAGTGTTGCCAGACCTAAAATGCCGAAAGGGGTACAGATAAGAACAAATTGGGAGACTTGGGGTACAACTGTGAAAGAAAAAGTTGTATTTTTCGGGCGACAAATAAAACTAAATGCAATCAACAAAACTCAATCAACTCTGAACTCAAATTTTTTATGAAAATTTCTTGCACTTTTTCTTATGTGTGGAGATGTACATCGTAGATATTAAAAAAAATTACCATTAAATCAGTTTTGATCGCCAGTGCATGTACATAAAAAATATATGTACATATATATAGATATGTATACATATTTAGCCTTACCCAGTGGGAAAAGGTAATGTCTGAGAATGCAAACAGTAATGTATAGCCCCTGTATCTTACGCCCGAAAAGATGCAAGAATTTGTCCACAGCGAAGTCATATGAAAGTAATGTGTCGCATGTCGCTTTACGAAACTAGAAATATAACCTCTAAACAGAATAAAAAAATAAAAATAATAAATAAAGACCGCGCCACAAGTTTTGAACCCGTGACCAAAAACACCGCAGCCGAACACGCATCCATTCGGCTACAGCAGCTGTTGGGATAACGGGAACAAAAAACATATTTGAGTTTTCGTTTTGTTAGAGGCTTCAAAGCTACACATCATTCGCTCGCTTACATTGCGATGCATCTTTTCGTTCAGCCGTAATTCTTAATCTTTTCTTGGAAGAAAAAGGTAACGCATTCCCATTTTCCCACTGGGCAAATATGGCATAAGACTGCTTTCAAATAAAAATTCTACTTTTCGTTCAACTTTGATTCAACTTATCGCCTGCCGTCAAAAAGTCAAAATGGGGTATATCCCCCCAATGGGGTACGTCCGGCAATCTTATGTAACATCACCGTCAGCAGAAAGGATTGGTGTTAAGTGGTAAAAAACAAGCGAGTTATCTATAAACAAGACTTTCAGGCAGCTGTGCAATCGTTGTCTAAACTTACGAACAGACTTTGAAAACTTCTTCGAGATGCATGCCTTGCAAAAATGCTTGCCTACATAGATATGCATTTATGTACTCGAATTAATGCAACCACATGCAGCGTGAGGTGCTAATTACAGGTACTCATATTCGTACCGTCTTTGGGTGTCGGTAAGCGTGTACACGGTTGCTTCTTCGCACCAACACTACTACATAAGTATGTATGGAGATGTAAACATTCGCGATGTAGCGACAATGGGCCTAAGTGCCAAACGCATTGCACCGCCATTAGCTGTGCACTCTAGTAGGAGTTGGTCGTCATATTGCCTCAGTTGAAATAATAATTTTCAAAAATGTCGAACGTGAGAGGTTATCTTATTATATCGCTGGCTGCTACCCCTTTCCGAGCCTTCCAAAGGCAACGACTTTAGCATTCAAGAAATTGCAGGAGCAAGATAGATGGATGAGTGAAGTACATGGTGAGAATCCAAACAAGCGTGTATAACATATATCTATACCACTAAATATAGTAACACGTCTCAATTACGTTTTCTGGCAGAGCGGATGCAGAGGAAGCCCAAGTAGCAGAGGCTGCAGCAACGTGTTGCACAGAAAAGTGTGCGTGCACGCAAGCCTTGGCGGAAGTACTGCATCAAATGGTTTTGCTAGATCCAGGGGCAGGAAAGGCGGACAGAGGGCTGTTGGAAAGAAAAGTTGCAAGCAAAATGCGTTTTTGATGACTTTACTTAGACGACTTCACACGACAGTACTGCCTGGGTGGATGGTGGTGCATGGTGCTGATGGGGAGAAGCGTCTGCCGTTTCGATCGAATATGTGACTTTAAAACGGACCAAAATTGTGAAGAAATTCACTTTTCCAGCATTTAGATAAATACAACGACGTTGCAATGCAAGTGTTTTCAGTAAATATTGTTCTCAAGCACATGTGTGTTCACATTAGGGTGAACCAACAAAAAAAATCCAACCTTCCCTTTGGAAAAATTTTAATTTCAATTTTAAAAGGTGTAGGTGGGCATTTGAAATTTTCTATGAAAATAACATGTACAAATTTTACTGAACCGTTTGAGGTAAAAATTTTGTCCAGGCATATTCTTGTAGAGCATTAAATCCTCTTAAAAATTACCCTGAAGTTGGATGTCTTAGAATATTAAATATGTCAATGATATTGCAGAACGAGGTATAGCGTTGATACAAAATTGTAATCGAACTTTGACGAAGGACAAAAGCAATTTATTTTTGAAGTAACATAATTTTATTATAAATTAAAAAGACTATTAATGTTTAAAAAAGCAGTAAAACACTCTCACTTCTCTGCCAAATTTAGTTTCCAAATAACATTTTCTACACATTTTGTATCATTTTAGTAAAAGTTTTTTCATTTAGCATGAAAATGTCAAATCATAAAGTCCTAAACCTGTATATTTCTGCTTATTTCGACTTTCACAGCCCGTAAGTATATACAGTTTTGAGTCTAGATAATCAACTTTAGCATGGTTTTTAGGGAATTTAATGCCCTATATAATGTGTCAAGAAACCAGTTTTATTTCAAACTGTTCAATAGTTATAAAATTATCAATGGAAACCATTTTTTACATGTTATTTACATCATTATTTTATTTTTTAGTTATTTTGGATCATTCTAATATACATACATACATTGGGTTTGCTAAGTACGTATTTATGTAAGTACATATGGAGATGCATGCATATTTCTAAGCGCTTGATCCACTGACACAGATAAAGGAATGAATGCACATATCATCATTTCCACTATTATATTACTATATTTTTAAGCATATTTATTTACATGGGTGTATGTGAGATTGCACTTGCTATGCAGGTGATATTTGAGGAAAACTTTATATACTGCATTAGTAATGGTTAGATAACATTGGCCAGCAGTGGTCTTGGTGCCCAGGAGCTATGTACAATTCTTTTTTTTTATCTTAGGTAAGATATAATCTTTATTTACAGAAATAATCAAGTACATCGATGTAATATTATTAAATTATGTCAACTTTCCCTATATAAAAACCACTTGCCATGCACTTAACATAAAAACAACAAATCGAGCGAAAATTTGAAATATTTTGAAAACCCTTCCATTTTCACAATATATTTATATTGGATTCAGCGGAAAATTCTACATAAGGTTGATGTATCGATCGCCGTGGTTATGAGAATTTTCGAAAATTTTTAAGATTTTAAAATAAAAAATAGGCCAATTTTGCTATACAATAATCACCTGCACATGTACTAGCCATAAAACCAACAAAACGAGCGGTACGGCCGCTTGAAATTAAAGATATGAACTATAGAGTCCGTAAGTTTCATATTTATATCTAGCTGGCAACACGTTTATTTCGCAACCTGAGTATTGTGAATTTTAAAAATTTGGCAGCCTCAAGCAAAGTTTTTTTATAAGGAGTGAGCTGGTCGGGTCGACTATTAGCTGTGTTTCGTCTATGATAAGCGCACTTAATTCCTGAGTAACATAAGCTGCTTACTCTAAAGTGTCAAAATGCTAGAGTAGATTAAAGTTCATAAAAAATAAGTAAAAAACACGTAATTTTAAGACGTTGCCATTATTCGGAGGTATTGACTTAAACGATTTTTCTTTGCTAGAATGGGTACGTGACGATTTTTTGTATTAACAGACATTTTTAATATTTAGGGTAAGCCAATTTTTGTATGTATACAAGATATGCAATATATTAGAGAGAAATATGTTTAATGTTTATAAGCAAAAAGTGCTGTAAAATTGGCTGTGAAATATATCTGTGATCATAAGCAATAACCGCCTAAGTCGACTTAAGAAACATCTGAGTTATATATGCTATCGTATTCGTAATCTGATATGCATATGAAAGAGAAATATATTTTTTTCAATCAACAAAATCTATCAGTTAACAAATGCTCCCGTTATACTTTGATACTGGATCAAAATCTTTTAAGAAACCTCAAAGAATTGTTATTAAACAACTTAAAAGCAGTTGTGTTTTAAATTGTTGTTAAGAATTACAAATTAAATTAACGGTAATCTCCAATTTTTATATGATAATTGAAGTCGGTTTTATTTTTGCTTAATTTTTTCTTGTATTAACCCATTTGCAATATAGGTCCCCTTTGGTTTTATAATGCGTGGTCATATACTCGGCTGAAAAAAGTTGTATTCCCAATCATGTTTTTTTTTATTCCATAAACCAAAAGTATGGTCTCTTATCTGTTGAAAAATAAAATAAAATAATGCCACTTTTATGCACTTTGCAAAATAATGTGGTTTTGGCAGATGCATCAAATCATTTTTTTATGTATTGTTAATGCCATAAGATCTGCACCATTCATTCATTTTCAAAAATGAGAAAGCACATTAAATGCCTTGTCCTTTAAATGCGTAATAAGGGTCTAATTTTTTGAAAAGAGTTACAGTTGGTAACTTTTAATACAAATTATTTATTAAGTCAAATGAGTTATTAAAAGGTGGGTATCAATCGAAAGCGGGTTTAAAATGTGGATTTCTTAATTACATCTAGGAGGGTTGCCACCTGTTTAAAAAATTAAATTCCATTTTAATTTAGGAAATTTGGTGACTGAAATAACTATCACCATATATATTGGAATCAGACGAAAGAACTTTAGGGTAATAGCTTGCAATTATGTACATATTTTGAAGAGTGTCGCCACCTGTTTGCAAATCGAATTTTATTAAATTATAAAATATTTGTATATATGAAGCATTCAAATATTTATATCAAACGAAAGGGTTACGTCATCGCATTTGTTATTTTATTACAGTATGTAAATACTACTTTGGTATTACTGGACCCTTGAATTAGCTTTAAGGTTTCAGGAATTTGTTTATTCGTCACTTATTTTTGCTAAATATTTTAAGTTTGATTTTTGGTCTGACACCCATGTTTTTATACATATTCCAGTTACCCAAGTGTATAAGGTGGCAACCCCTTTAAGTGCAGTTTAAGATTAAAGTATTTTCAAAACCATGCCGATTGATACCGTTATTCTAATATCCAATTCCTTTACCTTATTAAATAATTTTAATCAAATTTTTTAACAAACATCCACAGACTAATCCCTGTCAGCTGACACCTCACTTTTGAAAATGGAACAAACTATATGTATGTACCTATGTAAAAGCAACAAGAATATAAATTATGAACTTCGGACTGCATTTACAGAGAAAGTATGAAAGGTGCCAAAAAATAAATTGCGTTTTTGAATTCAGCATCCTCAAGTTCACAAGAAACAAGTTTTCATTTATACCCGTCCATAATTGTATTTTTGCCAACATTTTATATGCAGCCACAGCGCTGTGCCGCGGTACAATTCTGAAAAACGTCTCGATGGGCCGGTTCGGGACTTAGTAATTCAGTTTCGGGATAGACGGGATCGGGATTAAATATTTAGTCCCGTGCCCATCTCTAGTTTGTACATACAGATATCAAAATGAGCCAAACATGTATGATTTCAATGCTGTAATCGATTTGTCTTCAACTGGCCGCAACTTGTAAAGAACAAGGACGGTAATAGTTATGAGTAAAATAATTTAAATCAGCATTTAATTATTATTTTATGGTTTTTATTTTTTTCGCTCAACGGAAATTATTACTATTTGATTTTTATTTTTTCGTTCACAAATAATGAGTATTTTATGATTTCTTTTTTTTTCGCTCAGAGACAAAAATTATTATTGAGTTTTATTTCCCACATAAAAATAATGATTATTTATATTTATTTAAAAGGCCATACAGACGCAATCTAATGAATTTTTGACTTGAGAATTTTGAGAGCTAATCCCTTTATTAGGGTGTCGGCACCTCTAAAATGTATACGTCGGAAAGCATGCTGGTATAGATCTAAGAGTTTTTTGAAGGATCATTATTATGTAAAGTCATTCGTAACAACCAAGAATATCATTGTTTTATTTAAAGTATTCAGCATTTTGCATTTAATTGTTGATATAATTTAGCACAACTCAAAGAAAAGTCGCATACAATCCACCGAGGTATAAATAAAAATTTGTTTAAAACATTTAATTAACATCCAGATTGCGATGAATATTGAGAAAAGCTATTATGAATTATGAATTATTTTGCAAAATTATAACTAAATAGGGGAGCGAAAGGTATTATGGACAACATAAGGAAATATTTATGTATAAAAACGAAAATCTGTGTTTTTTTCTCATTTTTAATGGATAACACAGCCCAACAAAAATAAAAAAAAATTTTGGTGCGGCAAATGTTGAAGGTGTCTTTTATGGACTTTTTTGTGCTGATCCGTAAGCGAATCCATCAGGTCCAGATTTTGATAAAAACGAGGTCAAAGTGACAAAAACTCGCGTTTTTTGCATTATTTTAGAAGCTCTAGCAAAAAAAAGGAGATAGAACCTTACTCGCTTAAATTAAAGCTAAAATATGGACTACTATCTCTGAAAATACAATTGCTGCACCTTGACTTGATGGTCACTTATGGTTATTTCGTTTCTACCAAAAAATGTCCCCGTTTGGTTGCCCCTTTCTCGTTTAGTGTTCGATCCTTAATTAAAGGCAAAGGGTGAGAAAATTTTTTATTCTTTTCTTAAAATGTCACACTCCTGTAGGGTTCATTCTCTGCCCTGTGAAACTTTGTTAGGGGAGGTGGTTGCCCTGAAAATCAGATGGTTGTTTAAAACGACAACATTATGAAATGCGTGAGCTAGGCAAGGACAAGAAGGCAAAGACATGCCTTCTTGCAGGGTTCAGTGTAACATCTAACACATTTTGCTCCGGGGGACGACAGCATTTTTTGGAAAAAAGGAAATCACCATTAGTCATTTGTTATATACTTTTATTTGTTTTTTTTTGTTTTAGAAAAAATGAGGAACAAGATGAATCAAATTTTTGAGCATTTATTATAGGTTTCAAAAAGAAGTGTCATTGAAATTGATTATTGTGGTATACCAACTGTACATTGATTTCTTGTAAATATCGAGCCCTAACCGCCAAAATAATGTAAGCGACATTTTTTTTCCAAATTTTCTTTTTGATGCAGAAATATTCCTAAAGCATCTAGCCAGAGTAGATATTCACACACCCGTGAACTAGCTCCTCCATAGTGCAATATGTTAGATTTAAGTTTACTTAAGCGCACTTACACGATATGCATTTGCATATGTAAATACTACTTTTTAACCAATTTCACAAAAAGGAGAAAGGCTATCAATTCATTGGAATATTATTATTTTTTATTATTTTATTTTTTATGTATTTTGCCGCATAACTTTGGACCACGTTAACCGATTTCTATAATTCTTTGTTTAAAGGAAAGGTGTTACCCCACAGGTGGTCCCATTCTGATTTGGTTTTAATCCGATCCACGGTGTAATAATAACAAGGTGTTATCAATAACTTAACCTCACTTTTTCGGTAGGATTATTCCGGTTACGCATTTTAATGTAGTAGAAAAGGTACTAATTATTTACTAATTTTAATCCGTTGGTGCATACTATTTCAAATGAAATGTAGAAAAGTGTATAATTACAGGCTTGTAACCCTGAATATATGTTTGTATCGGCAGCTCCACATAGCTTGGACAAATATAGTAACTTTAAAAAAAGTAAAGGCAGTAAAATAAGGCAATTTCCTATAAGACTGTAAATGATTTTTTAAATAAATCAAAACATATAAATATCGATAATATAAGCGAAATCGTAATTTAACCATGCAGCCACTGTATTCTAGTGAATCAGTAGCTTATTTGGCTCGATATTATGACAATGCAGCAAAAGTTATTTAATATAGAAAATCGCCTTTCCGTACGATTTTTGGGAACGTCTTTTTCCATTGATAACCACCATATCTTTTATTTCTTTAGATTTTGAGGACAAAAATTATACAAATCCAGCAATTTTAAATATTATCACCGTTCTGAAAACACCAAGTTCTTTAAAAGTCGCCATAAAAAGAATTACTAAAATGGAGTATTTTAGATACTATTTCCCAACGAATAGTAGTATAGAAATTAAGGTCGACTGCTCCGAAAATAAGCATGCTTTGTAATCTAACTTAATAAAATGTTGAGGTTGCATTCTTAAATACTGATCTTTGAAATTTATTTAAATTGAACCTTTCACAGAGAAAGGGTTCATTCAAAAACGTCAAAAAACAAACCATCATTCACTTTTATTTCTAAACCGCGCTAGCAGAAAAAGTCTAACTTACGCAACTTAGTTGAAAACTAGCATCAATATGTCCTCTCTTCATTAGCAATAAACATACATAATTACATATGTGTATATATGCATATGCATGTTTATCTCTAATGCGTCTGCATTAAATTGACTAGCGGCTTATGCATTTTGTCGCCAGAGCACTCTGGCGCGACGCAACTAATTGCTCTTCAAGAAATTCACAAAACCACAATAGACACATACAAACCATCTACATAGAAACATATACATATATAAGCGCACTACATTTGCATAGACAACTACCGTCAGTCTGGAGAATATTAGTCCCCAAAAGGTGCAAACGCGTCACAGACATTTTACTCGCCTGCATTTCGCCCGAATGTTTGGGAATTCAGCATTCGGCAATGCAGTGAGTGCAAAATGATAAGGCCATGGGGCTGCGCAATCAGGGTTGCCATCGACGAAAAAAAAGTTACCATCCACTTGAAATAAATCTACCAAACATGGAAAATATCTACTAGCATCGTTTTTAAATAAAACAAAATTCTTTCGTTATTTTAATAAAAAAAAAATAAAATTAAAATTGTTGAAAGTGATGAAACTAAAGGCAACAACAAAAGTTCGTGATATGAAAAAACTTCAACTGGTGTTATTTTAGACAAATAAAGTGACTAAGACACGGCTTGGTGATTTTTTTTTAATATTCACAGTATTTTCTAAGTAAATATTTTTTTGTATAAAAATATTGTTGCCGCTTTAACCAAACACATTAAAATCAAGGATTTAGGCTACGGCTTTATTTAAAAGGACAGTCCTTTATTTTAACCCCTGTCCTTTATAATTTTTTTTCAAAATAAAGGACGCCTTCAGTCCTTTATTCCTTAAACTGTCCTTTAAATCGGCTCTGCATTTTTCAGAGATAAATTTTTAAACCCAGAATATGAAAAAATAAAACTGTCCCTTATAAAATATAATGAAAACCTTCGCCAGTTTGTTTCGCACTCCACTTAAGGGTTTCTCTTTAATCCGTAATCTTTGTACAATCTATAAAGTACAGGAAAAGTTGTACCCAGGATCGTGTTGTACGCTGAGTTTCCAGTTCCACTGAAAGAGAACAATAAATCCCCTACTGCACAGTGGTTAAAAACTGGCATTTAATGNTTAGCTTTAATATTTACTGATTTATCGAAGATTTTGTATTTCTCTAAATTACCGTTATATGGGATATGAGCGTGGTTATTGTCCGATTTTTTAAATTTTCCGCCATTTAGTATGCTGCACCAAGGCCAACAACTGTGCCAAGTTTGGAAGAAATTGGTGCAACGGTTACCAAGATATACACATGTATCCATAAGTAGGCGTGGCTACACCCATTTCCCAAAAATTTATAATATTCTTATTTTCCGTCTGAAAATTATTGTAAATATCAATTTTGAACGAATTATCTTCAGTAGTTACTAAAATATCGCAGTTTTCGTATTTCTTGAAATTACCGTTATATGGGAAGTGGGTGTGGTTACAGTCCGATTTCCCCCATTTTCAATACCAACCTACCTACAAATTTCGTTGAGATATCTCAACTTTTGCTCGAGTTATCGTGTACATGGACGGACGGACAGACAGACATGGCTTAANTTTAATCCGTAATCTTTGTACAATCTATAAAGTACAGGAAAAGTTGTACCCAGGATCGTGTTGTACGCTGAGTTTCCAGTTCCACTGAAAGAGAACAATAAATCCCCTACTGCACAGTGGTTAAAAACTGGCATTTAATGTTCGTAATTCACTGGATCCTTAATTTTTCACTTAATATGATTAATTTTAATTTTTTTTATGAATGCTTACGATATTTACACNTTGAATAAATTAGCTTTAATATTTACTGATTTATCGAAGATTTTGTATTTCTCTAAATTACCGTTATATGGGATATGAGCGTGGTTATTGTCCGATTTTTTAAATTTTCCGCCATTTAGTATGCTGCACCAAGGCCAACAACTGTGCCAAGTTTGGAAGAAATTGGTGCAACGGTTACCAAGATATACACATGTATCCATAAGTAGGCGTGGCTACACCCATTTCCCAAAAATTTATAATATTCTTATTTTCCGTCTGAAAATTATTGTAAATATCAATTTTGAACGAATTATCTTCAGTAGTTACTAAAATATCGCAGTTTTCGTATTTCTTGAAATTACCGTTATATGGGAAGTGGGTGTGGTTACAGTCCGATTTCCCCCATTTTCAATACCAACCTACCTACAAATTTCGTTGAGATATCTCAACTTTTGCTCGAGTTATCGTGTACATGGACGGACGGACAGACAGACATGGCTTAATCGATTTCTCTATTTATTCTAAGCATTTATGTATACATTTGTCTATATCTATCTCGATTCGTTCTGGCTGTTACAAACAACTGTTATGTGAACAAAATTAATACACCCTTGTGTACAAGTGCGCTCGGGTATAACAATTGTATGGTTCTCCCCAAAAAAAAAAAAAATACACAAATAATTTGAAATGTTATAAAAAAATGTTCACCAATATAAATACTTTTTTGGTTTTAAGTAAAAATTGGGTGAAAAATGAAGGCTCCGGTGGATTATGAACATTAAATTCCAATTTTGAACCACTGTGTGCTGGCATCGTCGTAGTCCTTGAAAATGATTTGGCTTAATTTTTCGCTAGGGCATTGGAACTTCGACAATTAAATAATATAATTAACTGGTAAATACTTGATTAAAATTACGATATGGGTAAGATACTTTTATCATACAAGTTGTATGTACGTATTCCCAAATCATTTTGAAAAAAGTCCTTTATTTTACGTTGGTTAATTATGGTCACCGTAATTTAGGCTATATACAAGGTTTGAAAAAATTCAAAAAAATGTTGTCTAAATTTCGAACTTTTTACCAATCTAAATTTTTTCTACCAATTGTGGTAACAATTTACCAAAGTGGCAACCCTGTGCTCAACGTCAAGTTGAATGGGTAAGTGGTGGTGTTTGTCTGCAGAACTAAGAGTGGGTGCAATGGTTCTGCAGCGGCTCAGACGCTGTAAGTAGCTCGAAGCTGGCGATGATGACTCATCGTGCATCACCGCACCTGCCTGCTGTTTTATTTTGATGAAGGGGCTTAGTTTTCTTTTATAATATAGGCACCCATATTCAACTCAAGTATGGATAGGTATAACCAAGTATGAGTACGCACATAAGCGTGTTTGCTTCACTTGGCTGCAGTGGGAGCTCTTTACTAATAACCGGAAGATATTATCACTTTGACTGCCGACGACAGTTAGGGAATTAAAAATATGTGCGCGGGGAGTGACTTGCTGATGTCGAAAGTTTGCTATGTGACTGTTAATTACTGAAGAGCTTATGTTGATATCTAAAATATTGCTGTGGCAGTGACAAATTCTCTTCTAAAATCGACAACTTTTTTTTATTTCAAAAGTAATTTTGTTGATAAATTACCACAATTTGGAGCCGTTTCATTTATATTTATCCGCTGCTGCCCAACCTGCCTTGGCGCATTGCTCTCTTTCTCGTGCCTCTTCAATTGAAATTTATGCGCTTGTAATGTGTTGCAATGCTGCAATTTTTATTACTGTAAGCCTATGCTACTTGCATTCGATGAATTTTACATCAGCTCAGTAGCTTTTAGGAGATTTTTTCTCATACTGCTTCTTATACATGTTTCTCTTGTTGCAGGAGGGCAAACGTGGCTATTTGGAAGGCCTTGCCGCTCACTATAGCAAACAGATTAATATGCCGTACGAGGACGTGTTGGACGCAATTGAAGAGGTACGCGTCTCCAAGTGGAAGGAACGGCATGTGCGCATCTCGACAGGGCACACGTTGTCAAGGCGAGCGGGTGGCAGCAGCAGTGGTGGTGGTGTCAGCGTCATGTCTAGCATGATGGGCGGTGGTGGCGGTGTAGGTGTTGGATTCGGTATGATTGGCGGCAATATCGCAAATCAATCAACCTTGCCAACAAGTCACAGCCAACCATTGTATGTGCCAGGGAAGTATTCGGTACGTATACGCCGTGTAGGTGCTAGAGGCTGTTGTCGGTCGGCGTTGTTCACATTGCAAGCTTAAATTGAAATTTTCGTTCTTCATTTTTATTGCATGCACTCTATCAAATCATGTTGTTGCGTTTATGTTGGCCATTTTTTATTTCAACTAACACTATTTTTGGTATATTTTTTGGTATCTGAAGCCATCTAGTTGCCTTACGAATCGTGAGGAGAATGAAATATATAGCTATACACAAAACGATTTGGCAAATCGCATGGCCCGAAGTGCAATTGATTCGAAATCGGCGGTTAACCTGAATGGCATGCAACACAGTTATCCGGGCGCCAGGCGGAATTTCTTTTATGAATTCTCGGCAACAGGTAGGAAATGAAAATACTTGTTGTAATGTTTGGAAAAATAGGTTCTACTCCTGTTGAGATTGAAAAATGTTAAATGAATATGCGATTAATTGAAATACAATTCATCTGCTTGAAAACAGAGGGACGCAATCGGAATAAAAGGCGCACTGTGTTCGCACGTTTCCTTAGCGGCTTGAAGCAAGGCGCAGAGGAAAATAGCCCTAATGAAGGAATGCAGTTGAAGGTGAGTGAAATACTTTTATAGAAATATTTATGTGATATATAAATATGCAAAACGTGTTTAACCTGCATCCATTTAAGGCTAAAATATAAAGAATTATACATAATTCTAAAATTATTTTGATGCTGGAGGAAGGAATAAAAATTATTATTAAATATCAATATATTTTCTTTAATATAAAGCTAAAAAATCAATTCAGAAGTCAATAATACAAACGCCAAGCATGTACATATCATTACTGAATCAATGAAAGTTGCTAAGCTGCGGTTTAGGAACAAGATTTAGATAAAGGTTCACACAAGGATGAAGGTAAAGTTGAATAGGTAGATGAAGAGAAGGATTAAGAAAAGATATACAAATTCAAGATATGTAAAGATAAAGACAAAGATGAAAGTGTTCGCTTAGCGGTTGAAATTCAAACACTAACATTAAGGAGAGTTGAGTGAAAGATGACATAAATGAAGGGAAACATAACGTTACAAAACCTTGCATAACATAATAAATCTCACTCCTCAGTTTTATCATTTTCTCTATCTCTATGAATATTTCCGCCTCTGCCTTTGTCTTTATCGTTCTTTATCTTTTCATTTTTATCTTTATCTTTTCCTTTTCCTTTGTCCTGATCTTTATAACAATTATTTTCTCACCCCCACATTTGTCATTATATTAAAGATTTAAACTTGAGTTTCTTTACTTTTATTTTAATCTGTACCTTTATCCCTTTCTTCTTCTACACATTCAAGTTTATCTTCTTCATTGTTTAAATCTTGCAGCCGTATTCCCAAGCCAATGAAAAAACTCAACGGCTGACTATTGTCTTCACTGCTACGCCTAATACTACATATGCCGCAAATTTATTTTAGACTCTCCACTGGTCAAAGTTGTCATTGTTATTGTACATTTGCCTTGATGGAGTGGGGTCAGACTTAAGAATTTGTTATGAAAATCGAGTCGGAGCTTAAGCTCACTTCTTACGCATGAGGCACAATGTTTATATTGTGTTTTTATTTGTGTTAGTGACAATAGTCATACTATGAATTTTGCCAGTGTTGTAAGAATAGGGCTGCCAAAGCCTAATACGCTGACTAGCACATTTATTTAATTCAGTGTCAATATTAAAGCATACATTTAGGAGGTATTTCCATGCTCAACCATGCACATGTATGCCACTTGTATTGGTGTCAATTTTGGATTGTTTTTTTCGCTTTATATTAAACTTATTTGAAATTTGAGTAGTTTTATATGTGTCTACAAAAATATACCCAGCCAGCAAGAAAACGTACATTTTACGAGCATTATGTTTCACGAGGGGTTCTCGATCGGCGGAAACTTAGAGAAAAACTCGTAAACGATAGAGCAAAAACAAAATAAAATAAAGAGGCTTGTAGTTATTTGTCAGCACAAGAAAAAACTTTCATTCTGTTGGAAAATTTTCTTGAACCACAATATTTTATAATATATAATATTCGCATACGAATGCTTTTTCGATCCGTTTACGACTGTTCATAGGCGATCGACAATTTCAAGCGATAAAGTACTCGAAAACGAATCTTAAACGGCTATCATAAACGACATTTTAGCCGGTTTTTCTTCGAGAAAATATCCAGTTTGGGGTTCGTTTACGATGATTTTACTGGCTGGTTATATATAGATATATATATGTGTGTAAATGTTTTCATTTCGAAGTTTACCCATATGTATATTTAATTCTAAATACTAATTGAATTCAACACACGGGTTTGGTACAAATAACCAGAAAATTTATGCATCGAAAATTAAGGGCAATCGTAATTTTTGTATACGCTGATCGAGACATTAATTTCCGTCAACGCTTTGTTAACTGCTTTTCGGTTTTGCTTATTGTTCATGAATTTTATCGTCCGAACTTTAAATTGCAACACTTTTTAACAACTTCAGGTAAACAAAAAAACTATAATGCTTCCGGTTTACTTTCGTTACCTGCGGATGGAAAGAAACTGCAGTGTGTAGTAGATAATGATTTTCTTTTAATTTATATATTAATGTTTATTTTTTATTAATATTTTTTATAGAATATTAATATTTATTTCTACTTATTAATATTTTTTAATACTTTTTATTTAATATTTTATATATTAAGTTAAAGTTCAAAACTTTTATTGCGAACTAACATCTCCTAATAAACTAATGTCAAAATTGGAACCAGCTTCATCATTTAGCTGGGTGTTTGACAGCTACCACAAGCGGTTACTGAAAGCAAGTGAGTTTCGTGTTTTCTTGGACTTTGAGGACTTTATTAGTTGGGAGGGATAAAAATACTTGAAGAAAATACTAGAACTAATGTATAGCAAATGTTGGGAATTAGAAAGCTATATTTTCCAAAAAACTTTTCTATTCAAAAATCCACTAGATTTAATACAAAATGTGGTGCTGCCTTAGGTAAAAATGCCTAAATCTATTATCCTCAACAACCGCTTTATTAATCCCTAAGTAAGATGTTGAAAAGTTTCGAGATAAGATAAAAACCCTCCCATTTCGCAATGTCGCACTATAAAGCCTTTTGATGTTTTCGTTGCAAAAATCATAACTTCTGAATCAAGATAGATTTTTTCAGAATTTAAATTGCACAGTTTGCAACAACAACTTAGGCCCTTATTATGAGCTGCATTCGATTTTCGATCTTCGCTGGCTATCGAAGATCGAAGATCGAAAGTGAAATTCGTATTATGAGCTATGCAGGCGTGTCGAAATTTTCGTTGAGTATCGAATTTTCTGTCGAACAGAATTTTGCTTTCGATGGTGTAACGAAGTGTTAGAAAATTGTGAAAAATGTATGATTTTGTATATGTTTTCTTACATTTTGGCGGCTAGACACTAATTTTAAACAATTTTTATTAATTTCATGCAGTTCTAACATCGTGAATACTAAACACAAGCTCGAAAGGCTGGTTTTACTTGTGAAAGAAAATCCCAATGCTCTGTTGGCACGATCTCTGAGAACAAAATCGTAGCGCTGTTGATAGTTTTAAAATATTTTAAATAGATTTGGCTCACAAACGCCTCTTTAGATGGTCGGAACTTTTTAATGAATCTGTAGACAAATTTCTTAAATATATTTTATATCAAAATATATTCGAAAGACTAATAAACTTAAACTCTCTTAAACATTTGCTACTCCTGGCCAGTTTACTAAGCTCTCATCCTCTGACGAATCGTTGAACCAGAACTCGTTGTACTCATTTTACCACGTTTTTATAAAATTGCTTTCTTTTTTACTTCATTTTAATTAGAACAAATTTGCATAAATATGTATAAGCACACTATTTAGTTTGCTCGATTTGTAAACAAAGCTTCTCAGCGGTGAAAAATATACTATTGTGAACAACCTAAACGAGCGAAATTCACAATAGCGCTATTCTTCATCGAATGAGCGCCATAATACCAAATGAAAATTCGTTCGCTCAGCACTTTCGACCACAGTAGAAAATCGAATGCAACTCATAATAGGGGCCTTAATCTTCTTTTAACCGGCTAAACTATTTTGGCGGAGTTCGAGCAAAGCACGCCAGTCATTTCTCTTTTTTCCCAACTGGCGAAAATCGGTCATGCCAAGTAAAGTCAAGTGCTTCTCCATTTGGTCTTTCCATCGCACTGAGGACCACCCCTTACGTTAGCGCTTACACATATTTTAATGTTTGGCCGAGCTGCTCCTCCGGTTTGGGGCGTCCGCCTACGAATGTTTTTTCACTTTTTAGATTTTTATGATCAATATCAAGAAAATTTCATATGCAAAAACCTTTTATTTAATTCCAGCTCAGAGGCACCGTGCCACTTGATAATACCTTGCAACCTATGTTTAGAAAGCTGGCCCTCGTTAGTTGGCGCCACTGGCGGGATCGCTTTTCTTGTGGATTGGGGGGAGCACACTTAATTTCCAGTTGCCGGACATGCGCTCTTCCGAGGGCAATTGTGCACAAGAATATTGTAACTTTGTTTACATAACGGGTGTTTGTAACAGGCAAAGCGAATCGAGATAGGTATAGGCCAATGTATATATAAATTGTTAGAATGAAAAGTGAAATCTATTAAGCGGTGACTGTCTGTCCGTATGTACACACTATATTTCGAGTAAAACACGAGATATCTTAACACAACTTGATACGTGAACTTCTTTTCAGGACGGAGTGTATTGAAAATGAGCAAAATCGGACAATAACCACGTCTACCTTCCATATAACGGTAGTTTTCAGAAATACAAAATCTGCGATATTTTAGTAACTACTGAAGCTTATTCACTCAAAATTAATATTTACAATGATGTTAAGACGAGAAATAAAAATATTATAAAGTTTTGCGAAATAGGCGTAGCTATGCCCTCTTATGATTACATGTGTATATCTTGGTAACCGCTCCACCAATTTCTCCCAAACTTGGCACAGTTTTTGGTCTTGGTACAACATACCAAATAGCTGAACATTTAAAAAATCCAACCAACCCCATATCCTATATAACGGTGATTTAGAGTAATTCGAAATCTTCGATAAAGCAGTAATACCAAAGCTAATTTATTCAAAATTGATGCTCGCAACAATTCAACAATACGTTTATGATACAATTTTGGAAAATAGGCGTGGCACCGCCCACTTATGATCTCATATATGTATCTCGGTAATCGTTCGACCAATATGTACCACACTTGGTATGGTTATTGTGCTTGCCACATAAAAGCAAACCTTGGAAATTATTTAAATCGCACTAAAATTATGGCCACTTTTCATATAACAGTAAATAAAGGTGTGATTTCACAGGTGGTCCTATACTAACTTGGTCTAAATTTTATCATTGGATCATGAAGGAGATAACGAAAGTCTTAAACTTTTATATGAGAAAAATTACTTGTACTGTACCCTTTGCAATATTTCAGTATTCTATCTTCAGTAGTTTACGAATTACAGAATTAAAACTGCTAAATATGCAAGATCTGTGCACCGTTCGTATGTAAACATGGACATTAGAGTATAAATTTAAACACTTGGGGCGTAGGTTGCCCTTGTGTCAAGGTAGATAAGTAGACAAAATTTCTTTGTAAAAAATTCGAATTTTATAAAACGTGGAAAATGGGCGTGATATCGCCCACGTACAATAGAGCACGACATGAATCGTCTGGTCGATATCGTCTTGAGATTGTCTTGCTTAGTGAAAACCAAAAACTGTTTGATCGTTTGTGCGATATCGTCAACTCGATTCCAAATTTGCTTCAGGTTTTGACCATTATGAAATTATACCAGGTGTAGTAATAAAACAGCTTTCAAGCATTATTTTCTTAGTTCTTTTGACATTCGGCTGTTTTACACAAATTTTTTCAAGAAATTTTCAAATAAGAGAGTGTCAAATCATTCTTCTCACACTTATTACTACACCTGGTATAATTAGGGATGCAAGCGATGCATTGATGTTTTTGAAACATCAATAATATCGGTTCAATTTTCGATGTTTACAATTTACTAGCATCGGGAAATTGACGATACATCGGTGAAAGTTCTACCGATGTTTTAAACACCGACTTTAAGGAGAGTATCCGACTTTCCTTCGGTATGTTTGACTGACCTTAAATTTATTATTCGTTCATAATTTTTTGTTATGAAAAATGTCATTGAAATCAACAATATTTTACAAAAGGTAGAAGTTATAGCTGCTATTACCTTTGTAAATTATTTTTACTTTTCCACAACATTTTTCATAAAAAACGGCCCAAGCTCAATAAAATTGTTGGATTCATTCTGAATGCTAATAACATAGCTATTAAAACATAGCCAACAGGCCCTAGAAACTTCAACAAGATCAGGCTTAGGATCTTTAGGCCCGAACGTCTTTACGATGGTATGCATTTTGATTCTAATAATAGAAAGGGTGTAGAAAGGATAATAAAATACAGGAAAATACATTCATAATTATTAAAGTGTTCAATACTGCTTTAAATTTAACTAGAAATTAAAAAATCGCAAACCATCGGAAACCATCGATATATCGATGTTTCTCTGGCGATGTATTTTAGCTTCGACGTACTTTTCTCCGATGCATTGAAACATCGATGTATCGACGTTACTGTTCAAAATTTGCATCTCTAGGTATAATTTAACCATGTGTTTTGACTTGGTGCACATATTGCATTTGGCATTACAAAGCAAAATATTGCCAGGTGTATAAAGTTCGGTTTTGCCCGAACTTGGACTTCCTTACGTGATTAAGCAAAGATAACCTAACCAAACAAGTCTTTAAGAATCCGTAAACTTACTAATCATTGCTATTTGCATTAAAAGCGAATGTTGAAATTTTGAAATAAACTGGACTTGATTTTCCTTTGTGCCACACCTATTTATAGCAAAGGAGAAATTGGGCCGAAATGTTCTAATACTTATTTTCGCTTCTTTTTTCAATTTTTAATAATTTTTCTTTTAATTTCTATATTTTTCTAAGTAAATAGCCCGTGTGTTTCCTATGTTTTACGGCTTAGTTTTGTCAATCCATTTCTATGTTGCTCTTTTAATATTTAACAGCCATTTTTTATATTGTTGCTTGTTTCACTGTTATCTTTGTGCCACAGGGACGTGTTTATTTGTATTTGACACAACGTCTGCCCGAAATACATGTATACTTACATATTTATCGTTCCCCATTTGCTAACTCTTGTAATTTGCTTTTGTTGCTTTGACTGCTGTACGCTGATGTTTTGTATATTGTCCTTTGCGGTTTGCACTAAATTTTTATTTCATTCTTGTTGATTTTGCTGCTAGTGACCACTTTTTTGCTTACCATAGTAAATATTTTGTTGTATTTTTTCACCTCGGCGCTAAGGTGCCGGAAAATGCGCTTTGAGCACGAGAAATCAACTTGGACTTGGTCTGCGTTTCCTACTACGAGTACACTCTTCCAACATTGTTGTCTTCTTCACAGTTGCTGTTGGCGGTACATGGCAGCAATTTAATTTCTAAAGCTACTCCATTTCAGTCTCTTTCGCGGGAGTTCCCTTTGTAGCGGCCTTTCATTTTCATTCACACTGGTTGGTATTGTTCTTGTCATATTTATTATTGCTACTATTGTTGTTGCACTGTATAGTCACCTCGCCTGCATCCTGTTGTTGTATGAAGCGAAAGAAAATCCAAACAGGTGAAGGTGCATAGTTGCTAAAGTTGAATTAAACTGTATAACAAGTGTTGCGAATTTTGCAGTATGAGTGAAGGAAGAGTAGTTTGTTGTTTTAAAACTGTGCTTAAATGCCATGGAATTTTGCTCATTACGTGGTCTGCAGCGGAAGTATTAGTTGGAGCATTTTTTTTTACATTTTCTGGTTAGTCAATTTGTAGTACTCGTTCTTTTGGTTTTTTTCTTTCAATCTTTATTTGAATGGCGGATCTTTCCCAGCGGCTGCGGCATCAAGTGAGTATCTCAGTGGACAAGTGGGATAGCGAGTGAGTGAACTACCAAAGCTGCGGTCGAGAGACCCAAGTGTTTAGAAACGTTAAAATAAATGTGCTTCTGCTGTTGTTTGCTTGTTTCAGGTGTCGCTTGGATTATTATTTTTATCGTGTTTTAACACTAATATTGTGTATGGTCGATTTTATTTCCCTTACAAAGTTTCCCTATTCCACTGCCTGGAGAGGGCAAATACAAAGCTGATCTCATTACTTAGTTATTAGGCCTTCTTTATAATAATGTTTGTGACAAAGAATTTTTAAGTGGCTGTTGTTGAAATAGTTTTTTTCTGTAGCTGTTGGAAGGACTACAAGAATTTAAGCGAAAATTGCAAAATAAAAGAAATTAGGCCTTGCGGCTTAAATGTGAAAAGAGAACTCCAACAACATCGACAGGGTGTATCGATTTGCATGGACATGGGGGTTTGCATTAATCGACAAAATTGACAATTATTAAAGTCTTCAATAAAACAACATGAAAGGCCCAACAAATTTAAAGCAAAAAGAAGAATTGCGCTAAAATTTGTAACAACTTAAAAGTATAAACAGCGATGCCATCGGGTAATATTTGCCACAACATTTTTCCTAGTAAAAAATTAATCGGGAAATTATGCCTATTCGTGATAAATTATCTGCTAGAGAAGTGAAGAAACAAAACTATTTTATCACTCGTCGTCGAATTTGGCTAAGTGTAATCTCATATACTGCAGTATGTTTTAATTTCGGCAGTGAAATCGATCCTTTTACACTTTAAGGTTAGCCACTCGACAATATTCTAATATGTATGAGATTCTTTCCACAGAATCAGAACATCAAATAACGGGTGATTTTTTTGAGGTTAGGATTTTCATGCATTAGTATTTGACAGATCACGTGGGATTTCAGACATGGTGTCAAAGAGAAAGATGCTCAGTATGCTTTGACATTTCATCATGAATAGACTTACTAACGAGCAACGCTTGCAAATCATTGAATTTTATTACCAAAATCAGTGTTCGGTTCGCTTTACGTCCGATTTATGGTCTACATAATCGACCAAGTGAGCAAACAATTAATGCGATTGTGACCAAGTTTCGCACTCAGTTTACTTTATTGGACATTAAACCAACCACACGAATGCGTACAGTGCGTACAGAAGAGAATATTGCGTCTGTTTCTGAGAGTGTTGCTGAAGACCGTGAAATGTCGATTCGTCGCCGTTCGCAGCAATTGGGTTTGCGAAACACATTTCGAACCGAACACTGATTTTGGTAATAAAATTCAATGATTTGCAAGCGTTGCTCGTTAGTAAGTCTATTCATGATGAAATGTCAAAGCATACTGAGCATCTTTCTCTTTGACACCATGTCTGAAATCCCACGTGATCTGTCAAATACTAATGCATGAAAATCCTAACCTCAAAAAAATCACCCGTTATAAGGGTTTTTTGATCCATTTACATAAATTCAAATACATATTGTAGCGAAATAGGTGAAGACCATCAAAGATATGTCGGCAGGTGAACGGAGTACGCCACAACCTCAGGGGCAGTGTTGCCAGGGCTTCGGCATGAGAAAACGTCCCTCTTTATCTGAAAAAACGTCATTTCCTACCCAAAAACGTCTTTTTCAAATGTATGCACAAAGAATTGTTCTTATTAAACTTTTATTGTATGCAAAGGTACATATGTGCGTAAGGTATAGATATTAAAACATCATTTGCTCTGTCACATTTAAAATTCATTCTAAACTGGTTTGAGATCGTTAATATAAAAATCATTTTATACATGCACTTGTGATCAGCTGATTAAGTCATCGATTTTGGCTCTTTCTTTTTTGTTTATTTAATGTTTATTATTTTTCCATAAAAGCCTAGCTCATTATATAACAAACAAAATATAAATCCACATTTCAAACTATGTGCTAAAATTATAAAAAATCTGATTCAACTTTTTATTCAGATTATGCAGGTTGATAGCCCATTAAATTTCAGGGCAATAATGTGCAAGTTTTAAGATGCTAAGGAATCGCGTTGATTTTTAATATTTTTTTTTTCTTGTAAATAGTTGTTTAAGTGGTATGTTGTCGAAAATGCTAAATTACGTTCTGTTAAGAAATGTTAGCAATATTTCAGTCTTTTTACGTTCATTAAATTTGCAATAAGGGCCCCATGCGACTAATTGTGTAATTTGCTTTATGCGCTTAAACAAGGGTTAAGTCATCTGTGTCCAAAAATCATATATTTTTTTGAAGCATCTGTTGTTGTAAAACAAAGCTTGTAAAGATTTATTAGGAGAATAATTCAAAATCAGTTCTACTTACAAGATTTAGTAACAGAGAAATATTACTGGGAAGTTAAAAAATGCAATTTTTTACACAAAAAACGTCGAAACGTCAACAGGATACAAAAAACGTCCAAATGACGTTAAAAACGTCAACCTGGCAACGCTGCTCAGGGGTAAGGTTAATACTTGTGCGCCAAGCCGCCCCAGCTTGTCCTTAACTTGTCGGCGTAAAAAATTATATTGGTGATGTTCTGATGTTGTCGTTTTTTATATTTATTACTGATACTATACCCTTCGGGTGATCCGGTTTTACAAGATTTGACAGCTAATATAATTTCAGGTTTGAAAACTAAGCCAGTAAATTCATTGGATTGAATACCCACATAAAAAATTTAAAAATACATACACAGTACTTGTTTCAAGTGACAGAATTCTGAAACGAACATCACTCTAACATAATATTTGGTGTTTATCATAAGAAGCATATGTCTTTTTATTAAAAATGTCCCTACACTACTTGATTTCCCGTCCATTTCTTAAATCAAATGGACTATATCGTTTTATACCCGAGCTCATTTGTGCACAAGGGTATTATAAATTTGTTCACATAACGGTTGCTTGTAACAGGCAAAGCGAATCGAGATAGATATAGACAAATGTATACATAAATGATCAGAATGAAAAGAGAAATCGATTAAGCGGTGACTGTCTGTCCATCCGCCCGTCCGTCTGTGCACACGATTACTCGAGTAAAAATTGAGATATCTTAACGAAACTTGGTACGTGCACTTCTTTCGGGCGTAGGACGCATGCTATTGAAAACTATATAACAGCGATATTTTAGCAACTACGGAAGATAATTCACTCAAAATTGATATATATATAATTGAGAAAGTGATATATATATAATACATTTTTGGAAAATCGGGCCACTTCCACTTATGGTTACATGTGTATTTCTTAGTAACCGCTGCATCAATTTCTTCCAAACTTGGGACAGTTGTTGGCCTTGGTACTGCGTACCACATGGCCGAAAATTTTTAAAATTGGACAATAACCACGCCCACTTACCATATAACGGTAATTTAGATAAATACGAAATCTTCGATAAATCAGTAAATATTAAAGCTAATTTATTCAAAATTGATGCTTGTAACAACTCTTTACCAAGAAATACGTTTATGATTAAATTTTGGAAAATGGGCGTGACACTGCCCACTTTTGATCACATATATGTATCTCGGTAACCGTTCTACCAATTTGTACCAAACTCGGTAATATTGCATAAATGTTTGTGGTTTAACACAATTTACACGAATTTTAGCACGAAATCATTAATTTTTAATTATTTTCTATTGAATTGACAAATAAATTTTATTTCCGACACAAAAAAGTAAACAAATGATGATTTCAAAACAGCAAGCGCCTTACAATATTGGGCGCTTCGATTCATGAAGCTTTTATGATTAGGGGAAAACATGATTTTGAATAGTAATGTACAGAGCTTCATTGAAATACATACATGTGTTCTGCATAAAAGCTTTATACTTTAGTATGCCGAAACGATTACACTACTATGATTAGGAGCTTAATGTGCGGAGTGCCTTACTTGTTTGAAGCATTTTGGTTCCAGCTGAATCGGACGATATCTTTTTTGGAGGCCTGGGGGCAGATTCTATAACCACGTAATAACGTGTGATATGAAATATTTTTACGCCAACAAGTGCGATATCGATCCGAAACTTGTTGCTAACTGGTTAGGTCTCCCCCCTGAAAAGCTTCTGCATCCGATCATTTTCTTCATTAATTCATTCATTTCATTTCATTTTTCTTGAACCTTGGATCGACTAAGGTTAAAACTGATAAAATAATATTTCCCTGTTGCGATAAGTTCAAGTGTTTTAGCCGATATCATATAAGGTCGGTGTTATGCAGAAATTTTGTTTGGCAAACTGCGTGCAATTGTTGTTGCAGCAAACTCGGAGAGAGCGAGTTTGGCGACTCTCACAGCAAACTAATTTTGTTTGGTCAAACTGCAGCAAATTCGGTGTTGTCATATACAAAAATTTTAAATTTTGCGCGTTATGTACATCTGAAATTCTCATTTCGTGTTGGCAATAGCCATGAAAACCATAATGAACGTGCAACCCTGTGCCAAACTCGACATAACCACCTCCGAGCAAACTAAGCAGCCGCCATTTAATTTGGCAAACAAAAGTTTGTCTGCATAACACCGACCTAAATTAGTAATGCAAGTTTTTGCTAAACCTGAAATGCATATAATGGCGAAGGTTTAGTGTAATGAATCGGTATCGGATACCGAAAGGAAGTATTGGGTACCGAAATCTTTTTTAAGTAGTGGGTACCGAGTATTGGGGACAATTCAGCACATCACTAATCGCCCTTATTCTCGCCGCCCTAATAGGCCTTTCGCACGAGGCGATTTTTCAGGCAACAAAAGTTGAATGCGGAGTTGAATGAGAAGTTGAAAGTGAAAAAGTTGCCATCCCTATTCAGACGAGGCGATTTTCGATTCAACTCGAATTGTTGTTTACATTATTTAAAATGAGTTTAAATCGCCAAATTTTATCAATTGGCGTAAATTTGGTAAGCCAAGCGTTGGTATAAGTGCTTTTAGCGAAGCTGAAAGATAAAATAAGAGTAAAAAAGTAAAAAAGAAAAAAAATATGTATACACAACAGTGTTGGCATTTTTTGGTACAATTGTACTTGTTTGATACAATTTCATTTACAATATACTTTCCTACTACGCAGTACTTTTTAATACAATTTTGTAAT
>NW_016157115.1:754901-761634 GCF_001687245.7 Rhagoletis zephyria | reverse complement strand
GAAAAAAAGTTGAACGAGCTCAAAGTTGGCTGGCGACCAACTTTGTTGAAAGCGATTAGTTGAAAGGCCGTTCGGACGAGGCGATTTTTGCTTTCAACTAAAAGTTGCCTGAAAAATCGCCTCGTGCGAAAGCCCTATAAGGTGTCAACTCTACGATGACGTCACGAATTGTGCTGCAATCGGCGCAAACTTGTATTCTATCATTCTTGTATTGGCTATACATATGTATGTAGATGATATCCTCCAGTTAAGTTAATGTGATATATTGACATACGAGCCCTAGTATAAAGTACATGCATATGTAGTTATGTATGTATGAGTATATCGATTGTGTTAATTGAATCATTAATTAATAATACTTTTTTCGTCTCTCCTTTATTTTTCTGTTTTC
The DNA here is from genome assembly GCF_001687245.7 of Rhagoletis zephyria. NCBI lineage: Eukaryota > Metazoa > Arthropoda > Insecta > Diptera > Tephritidae > Rhagoletis > Rhagoletis zephyria. Next base: position 761,243 of record NW_016157115.1, on the reverse strand, counting down.
ATTTTCAGTCCTCCGAAAAGTTGAAAGCCTGCAGCACGATGAAACGCGTTGAGCCACATCAGAATTTCGAAGAGACAATAAGACGCGTAACTATGAATTAAAATTTTACTGAATAAATCTTTTTCCTTAATGGTATTTATTTCTTTCCCCATTTCATACAGTTGAAGACGCAAAAGAAAAAAGCTGAATCACATGACAAAGGAATACACGACAGGGGCAAAGAGGTGGCGCACACCATGGTCAATGAAATGCCACTCAACAATTATACGAAGCATCCTTAGGACATGGCAATAAGCGAGGCGACGGAGGCAAAGGAGCAAAAAGAGTCAAATGATGTAAAAGAGGTGAAAGAGACGAATGTAGTGGAAAGGGCCCAGGAGGCAACAGAAGGCGGTAAAGAGGGCGCTATGGACACCGATATTGTGACGAAATGCAGCAGAAACTTTGGGAAAAAGGAAATAAATGAAATTGACAAACATATCTACGAAAATCAACTGTGAAAAGGAAGAAATAAGTGCAGTAAAAGGATCAGAGGAGCTGTTGGGTAAGGACATAGGAAATAACTCATCAGATGCGGAGATGGTGCGAAAATGATAATAACTTTGCGGTTGTAATTATACATTCAATTTTCCATTTCTCGAATTGCCTGACTCGAAGCGAAAAGTGAAAAATGTCAATATCACAAAGAAAAAAGCAATTTCTGTAGTTTCTCCTTGCCTGTAGAATTTGCTGGATAAATTAGTTTCATTTGCAGTTTTAAAAGAAATATTGGCATTGGTGATGCCGCAAGCGTGAAAGGGAATAGAGAGCGAAACGCATAAATGTGAATGGCAAAAACCTCAATTAAAATCCGCAACAATAATTTAAGTCCTTTCGATGGACCGAACCGAACGCAGGGCAGACATAGTACCTACGTACATATTATTCACTTAAGGTCCCCATACACAGGCACACACGGCAACCACTGAGTCAACGTTCGGTACATGCACGCATTAAATTTTACACATATGCACATATTCATACATACACATGTATGCATTCATAGAAAAGGGAATATGCAATAAATTAGGCACATCAGTCACTTTCACAGTCGGAGCTGCGAAGTTTTCTTGCCCCGGCCGTTGACCAAGTAAATGGACGAGACCAACGAGTGAGGAAAATCCTTTCGTGCGTCAATGTGCTTAAAAAGGGATAACAACGTCCGATACACCAGGGATTAGCAGTGAATGAGCGCAAACCAAATGGCCAACAAACAGACGGACATATGGGGAGATTATGGACTTGTGGACTGGGCGTATAGCACAGTGTGAGTGTGTATTTTGGTGTGGCGAGCAATTGTTTAATGGGTATACCGATGCCATTTCGATCGACACCACCAACTGACCGAAAAGGCTTTTCCTGCATGCATACACCTACATGCTTTTACAGATACCTACATACATACATATGTATATACATTTGTATCTATATGACATATCGTATTGGCACGCTGGTATTTCATGCGGGTTTTCCAACACACACATGTACATACACATCGTTACCTTCATTCACAAAGGCCCTATCCAAATTTTTTTTTGTTTTACAGGAGAAGTAAAAAAACATTATAAAAATTCAAATCATGCATACGTAAAAGACGTTTTAAAAAGTGGCATCACTCCGTTGTTTTTTGTACTAACACTTTAAAATTTTTAGTGAAGGTTTTTTTAATATATCCTTCCAAATCGATAAAGTTCAGATTACCCTATGAAAACGTCTTAACGGGTTGAAATCGGTACCAAAATTTATATGTAATATCCTCGTCTTTAGTAGTATCGATTTTGGGTATTAAATGAAAAAAACAAAAATTTTTTGAATCTATAATCGGGACCAAAATTTTTAAGTGATATCTGTGACCGTGGTATTACCGATTGAGAGGATCAGACTGAAAAAAATCGCTCATATGATTTTTAAGGACCAGCCAGCAAAGGAACCTTTGTTTTGTGGATTGCGCATTTTCCGTATATTTTTTGTATCCGAAAAAGGGAAGAAAATTATTATTTTTTTGTATTCAAGTTAGTCCTGAAATGTTTACACAGGAAAAAAATAATTTTCGTCTCTGATAACACAGTACAAAACAAGTTTTTCGTACTTTATCTCAAAAACAGGGCCGACCTCGTCTTATGGTTTTTTTGGTGCTGATTTGAAGTGCTTTTACAAAATTCTTCTAGCACGCTGAGCTTTCGAGAAAAAAAAACTGTTGAAGTTTCGAAAAATGCTAAATTTCAAAAAAAAGGTTCAAAATAGAATTTGAATGTAGTTTTACCAAAGGAAAATCACGAATTAATGAAAATTCAGTTTGTCTGACCAATTCTACCTCATGTCGATGGATTTAGTAAAAAGGGGTGGAAAATTAAAAAAAAAAATCGACATGAGTTAGTATCCATCAGACGAATTGGATTTTCATTAAGACGTGGTTTTTTCTTCGGAAAAACTGTGGCACAATTCTATTTAAAATTGTTTTTTTTTTATTTGCCATTTTTTCCATTTTTCGGCACTTCAACTGATAATGAATCTGAAGTAATTTTTTTTAGTTCATAATAGTGGATCCAAAATGGCGGAAGATTTTTTTGAATTTAGCGGATTCACTTAGAGTTCATTACTCGGAGAATTATTTTTTTCCTGTGTAAACATTTCAGGACTAACTTGAATACAAAAAAATAATAATTTTCTTCCCTTTTTCGGATACAAAAAATATACGGAAAATGCGCAATCCACAAAACAAAGGTTCCTTTGCTGGCTGGTCCTTAAAAATCATATGAGCGATTTTTTTCAGTCTCATCCTCTCAATCGGTAATACCACGGTCACAGATATCACTTATAAATTTTGGTCCCGATTATAGATTCAAAAAATTTTTGTTTTTTTCATTTAATACCCAAAATCGATACTACTAAAGACGAGGATATTACATATAAATTTTGGTACCGATTTCAACCCGTTAAGACGTTTTCATAGGGTAATCTGAACTTTATCGATTTGGAAGGATATATTAAAAAAACCTTCACTAAAAATTTGAAAGTGTTAGTACAAAAAACAACGGAGTGATGCCACTTTTTAAAACGTCTTTTACGTATGCATGATTTGAATTTTTATAATGTTTTTTTACTTCTCCTGTAAAACAAAAAAAAATTTGGATAGGGCCTTTGTGAATGAAGGTAACGATGTGTATGTACATGTGTGTGTTGGAAAACCCGCATGAAATACCAGCGTGCCAATACGATAAGTCATATAGATACAAATGTATATACATATGTATGTATGTAAGTATTTGTAAAAGCATGTAGGTGTATGCATGCAGGAAAAGCCTTTTCGGTCAGTTGGTGGTGTCGATCGAAATGGCATCGGTATACCCATTAAGCAATTGCTCGCCACACCAAAATACACACTCACACTGTGCTATACGCCCAGTCCACAAGTCCATAATCTCCCCATATGTCCGTCTGTTTGTTGGCCATTTGGTTTGCGCTCATTCACTGCTAATCCCTGGTGTATCGGACGTTGTTATCCCTTTTTAAGCACATTGGCGCACGAAAAGATTTTCCTCACTCGTTGGTCTCGTCCATTTACTTGGTCAACGGCCGGGGCAAGAAAACTTCGCAGCTCCGACTGTGAAAGTGACTGATGTGCCTAATTTATTGCATATTCCCTTTTCTATGAATGCATACATGTGTATGTATGAATATGTGCATATGTGTAAAATTTAATGCGTGCATGTACCGAACGTTGACTCAGTGGTTGCCGTGTGTGCCTGTGTATGGGGACCTTAAGTGAATAATATGTACGTAGGTACTATGTCTGCCCTGCGTTCGGTTCGGTCCATCGAAAGGACTTAAATTATTGTTGCGGATTTTAATTGAGGTTTTTGCCATTCACATTTATGCGTTTCGCTCTCTATTCCCTTTCACGCTTGCGGCATCACCAATGCCAATATTTCTTTTAAAACTGCAAATGAAACTAATTTATCCAGCAAATTCTACAGGCAAGGAGAAACTACAGAAATTGCTTTTTTTCTTTGTGATATTGACATTTTTCACTTTTCGCTTCGAGTCAGGCAATTCGAGAAATGGAAAATTGAATGTATAATTACAACCGCAAAGTTATTATCATTTTCGCACCATCTCCGCATCTGATGAGTTATTTCCTATGTCCTTACCCAACAGCTCCTCTTATCCTTTTACTGCACTTATTTCTTCCTTTTCACAGTTGATTTTCGTAGATATGTTTGTCAATTTCATTTATTTCCTTTTTCCCAAAGTTTCTGCTGCATTTCGTCACAATATCGGTGTCCCTAGCGCCCTCTTTACCGCCTTCTGTTGCCTCCTGGGCCGTTTCCACTACATTCGTCTCTTTCACCTCTTTTACATCATTTGACTCTTTTTGCTCCTTTGCCTCCGTCGCCTCGCTTATTGCCATGTCCTAAGGATGCTTCGTATAATTGTTGAGTGGCATTTCATTGACCATGGTGTGCGCCACCTCTTTGCCCCTGTCGTGTATTCCTTTGTCATGTGATTCAGCTTTTTTCTTTTGCGTCTTCAACTGTATGAAATGGGGAAAGAAATAAATACCATTAAGGAAAAAGATTTATTCAGTAAAATTTTAATTCATAGTTACGCGTCTTATTGTCTCTTCGAAATTCTGATGTGGCTCAACGCGTTTCATCGTGCTGCAGGCTTTCAACTTTTCGGAGGACTGAAAATGAAAACAGAAAAATAAAGGAGAGACGAAAAAAGTATTATTAATTAATGATTCAATTAACACAATCGATATACTCATACATACATAACTACATATGCATGTACTTTATACTAGGGCTCGTATGTCAATATATCACATTAACTTAACTGGAGGATATCATCTACATGCATATGTATGTATAGCCAATACAAGAATGATAGAATACACGTTTGCGCCGATTGCAGCACAATTCGTGACGTCATCGTAGAGTTGACACCTTAGAGCGGCGAGAATAATTGCACGCAGTTTGCCAAACAAAATTTCTGCATAACACCAACCTTATATGATATCGGCTAAAACACTTGAACTTATCGCAACAGGGAAATATTATTTTATCAGTTTTAACCTTAGTCGATCCAAGGTTCAAGAAAAATGAAATGAGATGAATGAATTAATGAAGAAAATGATCGGATGAAGAAGCTTTTCAGGGGGGAGACCTAACCAGTTAGCGACAAGTTTCGGATCGATATCGCACTTGTTGGCATACAAATATTTCATATCATACGTCAAAAAAACCGATACCGATTCGAAAATTGTCGCTAACTGGTTATAGAATCTGCCCCCAGGCCTCCAAAAATGATATCGTCCGATTCAGCTGGAACAAAAATGCTTCAAATAAGTAAGGCACTCCGCACATTAAACTCCTAATCATAGTAGTGTAATCGTTTCGAACACATGTATTTCAATGAAGCTCTGTACATTACGATTCAAAATCATGTTTTCGCCTAATCATAAAAGCTTCATGAATCGAAGCGCCCAACATTGTAAGGCGTTTGCTGTTTTGAAATCATCATTTGTTTACTTTTTTGTGTCGGAAATAAAATTTATTTGTCAATTCAATAGAAAATAATTGAAAATTATTGATTTCGTGCTAAAATTCGTGCAAATTGTATTAAACCATAAACATTTATGCAATATTACCGAGTTTGGTACAAATTGGTAGAACGGCTACCGAGATACATACATATATGTGATCAAAAGTGGGCAGTGTCACGCCCATTTTCCAAAATTTAATCATAAACGTATTTCTTGGTAAACAGTTGTTACAAGCATCAATTTTGAATAAATTATCTTTAATATTTACTGACTTATCGAAGATTTCGTATTTCTCTAAATTACCGTTATATCGGAACTGGGCGTGGTTATTGTCCAATTTTAAAAATGTTCGGTCGTGTGGTATGCAGTACCAAGGCCAACAACTGTCCCAAGTCTGGAAGAAATTGGTCCAGCGGTTACCAAGAAATACACATGTAACCATAAGTGGGAGTGGCCCGATTTTCCAAAAATATATTATATATATATCAATTTCTCTATTATATATGTGGTACCAAATTAATAATTCAGTTTATTGACGCTTTGTTTTATATGTGGTATAATTATCAATTCATTTTATTGTAGTGATACATTTAATTAACTTGTTTAAATGTTCAAATTAATTACATATAAGATTATTAACTTAAATTTGTACGCGTGCTTCTAGTTGAAGTGGTCGTGATCGTTTCAGTTTTTCGACTGACTCTTACGAGTTGCTGATGAACGCCGCTCTCCTTGTCTCGTCCGTGGTCGTAGGG
>NW_016157115.1:734274-754876 GCF_001687245.7 Rhagoletis zephyria | reverse complement strand
GGGGGGGTTGTTTCGGGGTCGGTGATTACGAATCTGAAGCCATATTGGAAAATTGAAAATGGTAGACCCAATATGGCGGACAAAAAACCAAAACCGATTGGATTCGCTAAAAAATTTTAAAGTAGGGGTTTTTAAGGTCGGTGATCATGAATCTGAAATCAGATTTTAAAAATTCAAAATGGAAGATCCATGTTTGATCTACCATTTACACCAGAAAAGTTAAAATCAAACGTAAGTACTTGGCGTATGAGTAATGTGACCAACTGTACTTCTTTCGGAAGTCAGTACTTCTCTTTGAGCCGTTGTACTTCGTACTTCGAAGAACAGTCAAATGTACTTTTTTGTAATATTTTGTTCTACCTAAGGCACATTGAACAGGTAGTATCAGTAGAGCAGCTGATTGTGATTTTTTTAAATTATTTGGTCTCTAAAATGTCAAATATATTTAATTTCTTCTCAAAAAAAATAAAAATTGCCAAAATCTTTTTGCATGTGAAACCTTTTCCCATACAAAACCAACTTATGGAACGTTCACCTAACTCCGCAGCAAAAACGGTGATGCCCGGGCCTTGAATATGATGGATCAATAATTCGAGAAGCAAACAAAATTTACTAAGAAAGTCGCACCAACTTTTTTCCAAATTTAATATTTAATATTTACTCAAAATCAGAACAGTTCACACTTTAGATAAGACAAGCAACAACAAAATACACGTAAATGTTTTTTTTAGCTCCAATACCTGTTTAATATGCCTTTGTACTACCTTTTAAGTTGAAATTTCTTTAACTGTTTCAAAACATTTCAAAAGGTTAGTCATCTCAGTTAAGAAACGTTTATCTATGAGAAACACATAAGTTATGACTTTCAATCACTTCACTTCTCTAGCTGACAAATTTCATTATAAATGGCTACTTAATCAAGAAAAATTTAAAGGTGTTAGAGAGTTTAAAAATTCTTTGGCGAATCTTTCTTGCTCCTGTGGATATTCAGAATCGACAGTATCAATGCCATAGTAAGCATTTTCTTATCCGGGCAACATATTAACCATTTCCTTATCAACTATCGTACAGTGCTTATTTTTTGGACACGAAATTGCTTACCCCTTCAAGTGGTTTTGATACTCGACTAAATTTACATCTCGCAAAATATACTCTTATTGTTCTTTTCTTAATTTTTGAGTCTGGGAAGAGTTCTCGACCTTCTCTAACTCGCAAAAGAATTTTGAAATAATCTCACATTTATTTAAAATAGTTCGTCGGGAATGATTTTTTTTTTAAGTTTTCCAGCATTTTAAAATCATACCCAGAGTACCAGCGGAGTCCTCTCGGTTATTCAAAATGTTCTTAGTTTTGTTTATAATCAATAAGTATTAAAAACTTTTCATGTTTTTATAGAAAAAAACGCTAAATTAAAAAATGATTTACATGTTATTCAGTAACCAACATAAAAACGGAAAAATCCTGACGTATGTAAAAAAAAAATTATTATCTTGTTTAAAATCCGTTCCTTTTAGGTTTGGAACCACTTTGCACCCGCTCCGTGGAATTATTTCACAGATCCAGCATATTTTCTATTAAATACATCTGAAAAGTTCTAAAGTTAGACAAAAGGAATTATGCATTATTGTTTACCTCTAAATGCATTTCAAACTGCCATAACAGCTTTTTTTGCGGTGTACCTTTTCAGGAATATTCGAAAAGGATGATCAGTTTCTTCTTGATTGAAAATTTCTTTTTCAATTCACAGACTAAACAAAAAAAAACAAGATAACAAGATAACAAAAGACACTTCGATTCCCTTCTCACTTCATATTCGGTGTGCTCCGAAAACACTCTTTCAAGTTGCTGTGGGCATCCTTTTTTACTCCATATTCAGTTTTTGCCTATTGAAATGAATTAGAAATGCTTTGTTCAATGTAAAACTTTAAAAATTTTTCCATGGAAATATTTAAAAAATGGTCTAATGATTTTTAAATCTGAAATGTTCTTACAACGTTTCAGATCGAGCACTTTAATTTGATACATGACTTGTCTCTGTACGATTAGTAGATCGCCTTGTNATCTATGAGAAACACATAAGTTATGACTTTCAATCACTTCACTTCTCTAGCTGACAAATTTCATTATAAATGGCTACTTAATCAAGAAAAATTTAAAGGTGTTAGAGAGTTTAAAAATTCTTTGGCGAATCTTTCTTGCTCCTGTGGATATTCAGAATCGACAGTATCAATGCCATAGTAAGCATTTTCTTATCCGGGCAACATATTAACCATTTCCTTATCAACTATCGTACAGTGCTTATTTTTTGGACACGAAATTGCTTACCCCTTCAAGTGGTTTTGATACTCGACTAAATTTACATCTCGCAAAATATACTCTTATTGTTCTTTTCTTAATTTTTGAGTCTGGGAAGAGTTCTCGACCTTCTCTAACTCGCAAAAGAATTTTGAAATAATCTCACATTTATTTAAAATAGTTCGTCGGGAATGATTTTTTTTTTAAGTTTTCCAGCATTTTAAAATCATACCCAGAGTACCAGCGGAGTCCTCTCGGTTATTCAAAATGTTCTTAGTTTTGTTTATAATCAATAAGTATTAAAAACTTTTCATGTTTTTATAGAAAAAAACGCTAAATTAAAAAATGATTTACATGTTATTCAGTAACCAACATAAAAACGGAAAAATCCTGACGTATGTAAAAAAAAAATTATTATCTTGTTTAAAATCCGTTCCTTTTAGGTTTGGAACCACTTTGCACCCGCTCCGTGGAATTATTTCACAGATCCAGCATATTTTCTATTAAATACATCTGAAAAGTTCTAAAGTTAGACAAAAGGAATTATGCATTATTGTTTACCTCTAAATGCATTTCAAACTGCCATAACAGCTTTTTTTGCGGTGTACCTTTTCAGGAATATTCGAAAAGGATGATCAGTTTCTTCTTGATTGAAAATTTCTTTTTCAATTCACAGACTAAACAAAAAAAAACAAGATAACAAGATAACAAAAGACACTTCGATTCCCTTCTCACTTCATATTCGGTGTGCTCCGAAAACACTCTTTCAAGTTGCTGTGGGCATCCTTTTTTACTCCATATTCAGTTTTTGCCTATTGAAATGAATTAGAAATGCTTTGTTCAATGTAAAACTTTAAAAATTTTTCCATGGAAATATTTAAAAAATGGTCTAATGATTTTTAAATCTGAAATGTTCTTACAACGTTTCAGATCGAGCACTTTAATTTGATACATGACTTGTCTCTGTACGATTAGTAGATCGCCTTGTCTTTGAATAATAAATAGTATAGATTTTTAATTAATAAAATTTATTTGTTGAATTTGAACACTGTTACCGTTTTTGTATATTTTGCTTTTATCATTTTCTCATTACTTTCACACTATTTTTGATTTTCAGTTTCTGTACTTCGTTTAGCTATGAAATAGTTGGTCACATTACAGACTAGATGAGAATAAGGTGTTTTCTTAATTTTCACCATTTTGCTTCAAAAGTAATAATTCTTCAAAACGAGATCAAAAAGAAACTTCTCTGCTGCCCACAAGTCCAGATATTAGCTTCGATCTTCAGGAAAATATGTGTACCAATTCAAGTGAATCGGGCTGTAGAAACGCATACAATCATTTTATGTTTAAACATATTTTCTATTACATATTCTAACTAAGGTACGATTTTCATATGAATATCTTGTGGATAGCCCGGCAGGGAAGTAGTGACATATGTACGTACATTAGACTGCATCACCAAAAAAAGTTGCAGTTTTTCCGCCGGGATTACAAAATCTATTATATTCTAAGACGTTCACCAAAATATTTCGGAAAAATATTAAGGCTTAAGCGGTTTTCCATTGGAATTATAAAATCTATTACATTTTAGGACATCCACCAAAATATTCGTGAAAAATATTAAGATTTAAGTAAGCTGGACCGATTTGAAAATACCTCCAAAAATGTAGTTTTTTTATGAATAAAAATAGTTTTTTAAATAACTTTTTGAAAAAAGTCCCCTCAGATGACAGATTAGATTAGGCTTAAAAGATCTGCATAAAAATATTTAAAAATCTTTTCATCGGAATCGTAATAATGAGATTTGTGATGCTGTTTTTTTACTTTTTTCAAAGATTGACTTACCAAAAACTTAAATAACTGGGCCAATACTATTCTGATTTAGAATTATGGGATCTCGGTCGAAAGGTATTTTCCCACTATTTTTATTTATGTGCAAAAAAGTCATTCGTGTCCAGTTTTTTTTCAAATACCAGCACATCTTAAACTTTGAATGATGTTCCTTTACCCAACCTTTCTCTTTCATCGCTTGAATGAGCTTATTAGCAAAGAAATAAAAGTCTAAATCGGAAGAGTTTAGGTTCAGTTATTCAAGTTTTCCTTATACCAATCTTTGAAATAAAGTTAAAAAACCAGCATCAAAAATCTCATTACTACGATTCCGTTAAATTGTTTTTTTATTACATATTTTTATATACATTTTTTAAGCTTAAAACAAACAGAGAGACTATTTCTATTCATAAAAAACTCCATTTTTGGAGGTATTTTCAAATCGGTCCAGCTTACTTAAATCTTAATATTTTTCACGAATATTTTGGTGGATGTCCTAAAATGTAATAGATTTTATAATTCCAATGGAAAACCAGTATTAATTTTTTATTTATTTTTTTTTGTATGGGGAGTGATGCAGTCTAATGTACATATGTACATACATAGGGAGCAAACTAAAATCTCCTCAGCGGTAAGAATTATGAAAGCTCTAAGCAGGAAACAAATGTTGTTCCACGAGCACTGAATAGTTAAGAGACTTCCGTTTGAAGAGAGAAGTAATTGTTAGGCTTAAACAATTTTTCATTGGCTGCACATGCATGAATAAAGTTTGCTAATTAGCCTAATGTCTGTATAAAATCTCCCCAATTTCTTGCTCATTAAAGCCTCCAATTTTGATTTCTAGCATTCAATTACACTTTTACACTTTTTAGCAGCAGCACAATATGTCCTCTAGCCCTTTTCATTTCAATTAATTTCAAAATCAGATGCTTCTCTTTTTGGTCAAAAATTTGCCATTCGAAATTTGTTTAATGAGCCATTCCGTGTCTGAGTGCTGCTAATGAGGGCCTGGCAAGCACTAGCTGTTATTACTAAACGTATGCGAATAAATGTTTGTACGTGGATATGTATTTATGTATGTACAGTGACTCAAACAAGTGTCCAAATGTTGATTTTTTTTAGATATTCACAATGTTTTTGAAGTCAAATTTTTTATAAAAATACTGTTCACGCTTTAACCAAAGCAACAACACAATGCTGAAACACAATGCCGACGAACGGCAAACTTCGCCGAATTGGGCGATGCTGTCGTTCAACGTTCGCCCTGCTATTTCGCCTACTTAAAGAGAATTAGAGCGGTAGCGATAACAGATGATACCATTTCGTGCAATTTTTAATTTCGTATTTAGAAAAAGCGAAACCAGTTTGAGATATGAGGAAATATAAATATGAAACAAAGAGATATTAATATAAATTATTTTGTTTTGAGCTAGATTTAACTAATCAACGACCTTATTGTTCAACTAACAAAAATCATTCGTATTATATGTTGTTTACCTCTAAAACTTTGAAAGCAAAAAAAAAATACGGCCACCTTTGGCATCTACAGCCGCCATCTCCCAACGGGGCGATATAAATAAATCTAGCGCCTCGAAACGCCGCCAGGCGAACTTCGCATTTCACTTTGGTTGTGTTCATTTTAATAAGCTTGCGGGTGTTCTAATTTGATAGCGTAAATTTCACTGTGGTGAGTTCGCTCTTCGCTGGCATTGAGTTTCAACTACAAATTGAAGTTTTAAACTTTACACAAAGTTCAGAAAAAATATAAAAATGTTCATCAAATTTACGAACATTTATTCAGAACATTTGGAACGTTTTCGGGTACACAGTGTGGAAGCTCATATAATCGCGATGATTTTGATTTTTTTTGCTGACGGATTTCGATGGTTTTGTTTAAAACATGGACAATCTTTTTATAAAAAAATTTACAGAAAATTTTACCTTGAAAAACATTGTCAATATTAAAAAAACACAGTATGTGAATTCTTGCTTGAGGCACTGTATAGGTTACTTACTATTGTGGCTATGGTGCTGCCGTAGGGGTATTATTGGCATGCATTTTGCGCGCCATTTGCCGCCGCTGGTGTCTCGCCACATGCAGCACAACACAGCGCACAACATTTGCATTGTGCCCCCACACGCCACTAAGGGCCAATATCACAGTGCGTAGTTAACTCAGAATCGGCAGTTAACTAAAGATTTTCTGCACAAAAATCTGTACACTGAGGGGAAAAAATATTAAAATCAAATAGAAACGTAATTGATCCTACTATAAACGTCAACGAAAGTACTGTATATTGGTAAATATTCAATTCAATTACGCGCATATTAAAATGACCGCGTTCGTACTGAAAAAGCATCCGCGAAGTAAATAATCAAGACAAAAACTAAAAAAATAAATTTAATTTGCAAGTTGCCTACAGTGGAATTCGAACCCGACCATCTCCGGATATCAACAACTTGTGTCAAGCATCTTTGCGCACTCAGCTACACCCAGCCATATAAATTCGCTTTCAAATGTTGAATATCCATCAACACCACAGCGATTTGTACGGATAAACATGTATGTACTATGTATGTATGTGTGTGTTGTCACCACTCTCAGAGCGGCGCTCTGCATGCTTGGGGTGCGTATGGGCACATACTTACATATACATACTCAGACGTGAACAGTCAAATACGTGCGTAATAAATTTTGTATGAAAATATTACTTTTAAATACGAACATTTTTAAACGACAGTCAAATATAAAGTATTCATTTTTACTATGCATTATTTCCCTCAGTGTAGTTAACTGCCGATTCTTAGTTATCTACGCACTGTGAAATTGGCCCTAAAAGGCCTTCCACGTCGCGTCGCGTAACATTCAGGAACACTAAACGCTTTTTAACTTGTTTGCTAGCAGCACGTTACGGCATTTCACTTTCTGGCATGTATACATACATAGACACTAACACATATGCAAATATATATATATATATATATATACAAAATAAGTGAATGTAAATCAGGTTGCTACAAATGTATGTACATAGGTATACGTAGAAGGGTGCACAAATTGTATGAGTTGTATATCCAGACACCGTGCTTAGCATAGTTAGTTTCAACTACACTGCAAAATCCATTAGCGCCCAGAAATGTCGAATTTCCGAAAAATTTCACAAAATTCAAACTTTACAAGCTGTAAATATGTTGCTTTGACCTCCACGCGCTCCTTAACGCCTGGACGTGGGCGCTAGAGAATCGCAAAACTGTACAAAGCAGTTTTTGCGTCAGAGGTGGCCGTTTGGTAAGTACATTGGCACATTTATGCATCCTTGTTATCGCACGTGCCTAAGCTGCAATTAGCCAAATTGGAGTTAGCCACCTACCTACGAAATTTTTAATGCAAATAATAAATATAAAATTGCAACACTGTTATTTTGCAGTTAATTCTCCATTGTCCAGTGAGTTTTTAGCTCATTTTACCCGCAGACAATTACGCACATTAACAATAAAGCGTATCTGTTTATCCATTTCAGTTGTGTGCTTAGGCTCATAAATTTGGATAATAATAAAACCAGTAACTATGCGATATTTTATTTCATTTTCAACAAAGGAATTAAATTTCATTATGAGCCAAATAAAGAATCATATGCAAATGTTATTTACCGTGGAATTAAATATTATTAAGTGAGAGCATAAGCTTTAAAAGCAAATAATAATTGGGTAGTAGAACTTAGCTTTGGCTAATTTACTTGCTTGATTTTATCATCAATACCGCCCGGTTAAGTCTCATATACTATTTCTACTTTGGATGATTAAAAAGTGTTTCGGTTTATGTAACTGATCACTATGTGATGAAAGATAACTACATATGTACATATGTATGTATTTGAATGATCAAGCACACACTTTAATAGGCTATATAAAAGTTTCGGTTTAATTTCATTGTAAAGCACGTTCGTTTTTGGAGAAGACAGGTGAAAAGGAGCAAAATACTTGCGTCAGTTGAAGGATAACAGATTTTAAAGGGCATTTTCAACTATCTTAAAGGTAAGCAGAAAAGCGAAATTTGAGGACATCGACGATCCCAGACCTACTGGCAATTTATCAAATGGCAGTAGGTCCCATGTGAAGTCAGCTTATTATTATCGTGAGGTGGGACAAAAGTAAGACTGGCGTGTTCAAGCTATCAAAACGTAAATTACAACAACAACGTTGGGATCAGAGGCAAGTATTGTAAACGCTTTTGGGTGGCGACTAGAAGACGGTTGTTTTCTCTGCCGAAAAAACTTTAGCTAAATTTGCTTTGGGGATAGTTAAACTGAAATCAATAATATTATTGATATTGGTTCAATGTTATCCGTTTCTTCTGTCAAAGTCACTGTACCTATTCCGTTTATTCCGTGATGTTCGATAAGAGAGGAATAGCGGTCCGAGATCGGCGCAACCTTTGTATTCTCTCAATCGTGCCTTTACTCTTAATACAGGCGATATTTGCAATCATTTTTATTTATTTGTATATTTCATATATTTTTTGTATACAAAATTGGAATTGGAAGGATAGGTAACTTGGGCATAATTTATAAGCTTTTGGGCAATAAGGTTGACGGCACATTCATAAGTTTCGGAATTTTTGAGAACTTATTTATTCCAAATTGACATGAAAGAAGTGATGTTGCCGATTTGTCACCACAGCAATAAATCGATGAGTCGCCAATTTGTTGCCATTGACGATTGTTTCCTATTCAGGGAAAGACAAATATTTTTATGTGGAGTAGGTATCTAATATATCAAAGAAATACCGTTCGCAAAAGAAAACAAAAAGACTTGGTGGTTTTTTATTTGAATCGCATAATTCTGTTTTTACCACCATAAAAAAAAAATGTAAAAAGGGGAACAACAAAATAACACTTTATTTGGAAATTACCCATATGTATTCACCGCAATGCATATCAATACTTGCGTAACCAACTACCGAATCAATAAATAATTTAATCAAACTGTTGGCAATTTCGGACAATCTTGCCGCACTTGCAGAGCAAATGTTACGATGCACAATTAAAGATAACGGCAATCGATATGAAAAATATGCCAATTACCACAACCATTCTGTACTTAATGCAAATTAAATGACCAACAGATCCAGGTTGAATTAAGTGCGAAATTATTGTAGTCAACAAAATGTGAAAATAAAAATGAAGCCATTATCCGTGCCAGGGGGATTTTATTGGAATATGTTCGAATAGTGTTGTTTTACAGCGGTGGTGCATTTGAATGGAAACATTTGTGTCAGATTGTCGAACGAAATCGAATTATTAAATACATATTAAATATGAGTGGCAATAAAATGCCAGCAAATACAAATTGTAAACGAAATGCACACAATGCAACCACTGACAAATCTATAATACGTACATATATGTGTACATACATACAAAACTGAGAATGGAAATGACTGCGCAAGTGCGATTGAAAAATAAAACCTGCGAGTTGAATTGTTGAAAGCTTTTCCGCATCTGGAGGATTAAGTATGCAAGCCAGGGTGTCGTATTCGGCATGCAACGGCTGAATAGGAATTTAAGTGGGTGTAAATTAACATGCTTGTAACACTTACATACATATGTACATACATACATACATATGTGTACATGTGCAACCACTTATAGACTTAAACGAATTTATGCATTTCCAATGGAAACAAAAAGGTTAACACAAAAATAAAACAATAAAAGAATTAATAATTTATTTGTAAGTAATTACATTATGGTGTAATGCGCCCATTTAATACTCGATACAATAAAACCATGTTAAAAACAACAATTCTTGTAAACTCAAACAAGTCCAAAATAACTAGTGTAATATGCTGCATTTTTTTTACGTACGAATACAATTAATGTCGTAGTATGCGTGCACAAATAACCCTGCAAAAAATTGTGCGACTAATCTCTAAAGAGAGTATTCCGAGATTCCTCTCAATCGGGTACAATTGGGCATTAATTAGTCGCAACTAGTCTCATACGGGTACTATTGGAGGTCAATTAGTCTCGACTCATCCCTTGCGGGTATAATTGGAGATCAATTAGTCCCCGACTCATCCCTAACGGGTACTTTTTAACGATTTAATGATATGTGCGCACTTAGTCAATGAAATTTCATGTGCGGCGTTGGCACACAGAGAGAGTATTCGCCTAACTAAACTGAGCACCCCGGTTCGAATCGAGGCTAGCGCAAATTTTTATTTTTATTTTTTAAAAGTGACTAGTCGCTTTTTATACCCGTTCGGGTATAAAGGTGAACAATTAGTCTCTTCATAGGACATGCTCGAACAAAAGCGATCAGTTCATTCCATATAAAGAGATCAAAAGTGGCATTAGTCGCATGCTCCTTTGCGATTGATCCCGGAGTCATCCCGGATTAGTCCCATTTTTTGCAGGGATACTTATGTACATACATATATAAAAGTATCAATAAGCAAATACATATGTATGCACTTGTGTGAAGGCGATTTTATTTCCCAGCAGGGAATTAAATTAATTTGAAAGTAATTTATAAACTACTTTATTTTCAATTAAAACTAATTGAAACTCTCATTTTTCCCCTTCAACGAACTGATTTATTTGACATGGCGATGTACTAGGAAGCAGTCAATTATCCGACTCTGCATTTGATTTAACAAACTTTAAAATACATTTGGATTAAAGCACTTAAAAGTCAGTATGTTTCTTTTGAAGGCGCTTTTGTCCTGCACTTCACAGATGCTTTTTCATACTTCCAAGACACAAATTGCTCGGGTATACAAATAATGTGAAAATAATATTTTATAGAGTAAAAGGATTCAAGTGATGGCTTTAAAAAACGGTCAGATAAATTTTCACTATGTTTTTTTTTTACGAAAAATCTAAAAATAATTGTTAACTCTTTATTAAATCGCTACGAATACGTTTTAAACAAAGAGCTTTAAAGCGATCAAATTTTTGTATTTCAGGCCGATGAAATTATGTTCAAAAAATAAAAAATAAGTTCGGTTGTTCTCTAGTGGGTATTTATATGTATGCATATAAAGGCTAAAATCGACGCGGAAATGCGAAAAATGCAATTAGATATTAAATAATTACACTATGTGATACTGAAATAGGCATGCCTTTTGCAAGATTGTAGGATTAGTCAAGATAAAATGGCTGCATGTTGTCAATTTTCTTTTGACCTCCAATATCTGGAATTTTAACTAAAAAACTCTCTTTGCATAGGCTGAGGCATACGAGTATAACAAAATAATTGGTCCGATGTTCTTTCATAAATATTTATTATGTATTTAGTATTTGCTGCCGATTGTAAAAGTTATTCCATCTGCCAATGAGGCTATTTCTTTTTACTTCTATTTACTCGATACATTGTTTTTAGGCAGAAGTGTTGAAAGCATACATTTAACTCTTATTATCCTTTTTTGAAACTGGCCTATAACTGAAACTTTCGAAATGCAATTTTTAAATATACATATTTTACAACCAAAAAAATTAAATCATAGACTAAATAATGAAAATATATTCGTGACGAAAAGCATTAAAGCAACCGTCGTCGATTCGACTACTTTGCGTATAAAAAATAAACTTGTACTTCTAGGGTTAAGTGTCTAAAAAATTGTATAAATTGTCATGATGTGGTTACACATAACTGCCTGAATACCTAGCAAAATATCAGAATTGTTTTAATCAATTGATAACTTATAAAAATTTGTGTTCATACATTTAGTTGGTCACTGCCAACATGGAATGAGTGACAACTTATAAAATTATATATTTTGTGCGCGTTGTTTCTTGATAAACTTAAGTACGTATTGAATGCATTTCTTATGTGGGCATAATTAAAAAAGTAAAATGAATCGGTAAAATCGCAACGTATTTTAAATTTATACTTCAAATTAAAACTTAAAATCTCATTTTAAATGAAAAATTTAAAAAAAGTTAAAAAGTTCTTGATATGTTGTTTTACTTCTCAGATATATATATATATATAGATTGGCGCTTACACATATGTTAGTGTTTGGCCGAGCTTCTCCTCCGATTTGTGCCGAGCGCCTTGATGTTGTCACACAAAGCGGAGGGACCTACAGTTTTACGCCGACTCCGAACGGCGACTGTATTTTTATGAGAAGCTTTTTTTCATGGCAGAAATACACTCTGAGGTTTGCCATTGCCTCCCGAGGGACGACCGCTGCTAAGAAAAAACCCTTTTTCTATATTTTATACTTCTCAGATAGTTTTAACTTTTTGTAGACAATTAATATGTACAAATATCGTACCAAACAACCGAATGCTCCTTACACTGACTTCTGACACTGGCCGTATAAACAGAGATAAAGTTACAAACTGGTACGAGAATGTACCCGTACATTTGTACATATCGTTGCCTTAGTATAGATAGGCCCTATCTAAACGTTTTGTTTCTTATACGACTTTATAAAATTCAAATTCTTCAGTACCGATTTTCTTTGTTACCTACACTGGATTTTAATAAACATAGAAGCACATTTTTTTAAGTAGAAGTTGGTTTTAGACTCGATTAAGTCTTTAGTGAGAAACCTACCGACCTCTGTACAGGGCTGAATTTCGAAGCAAACTAAGTTAGGGCTTTTCTATATTAAGGTAACGATATTTATGTATGTAAATGGTCTGTTAAAATATCTGAGTATGCAGCTTTTCTTACAGTGTAATTTACATCATAAAAATACATACAACATAAAAATATAAAAAATTATAGAGCGATTAATTTTTTCGTTAGTAGTTGTGTGTGTTATTAGATTTAATTAAATTACTCAAGTAATATTTTACGAAAGCTAGTTATAATTTACTAACCAAACAATAAAATAAGAGTATTAGTATTTACTATACACCACGTGGTGTATACATTGATGCAGGTAAATAGTTTTATTGAATAAATTAACATATTTACGTTACACAATACAAAAGAAAAGAAAATTAAATTATTGTATGTAAATAAAAGAAAATAACGATAAAAATAGAACAAAATAAAAGAAAATGAGATCAGTTAAAAAATTGTATAAGAAATAAATATGTATGTATGATAAATATCGCAGAAATTATTCAAAAATGTTATAGTATATATTTTATGCAAAAACATAAATTGCAAGCAATCAAAAAATCTCATGCAATGCAATTTAACCTATAGATCTCACATAAAAAATAAGATTTTTTTTATTTCGGTATATTGGACGCAATAATTTTGTTCATCCCCTGTTGAACAGGGAGCCAAGCTTTTGTACCGAGTCGCTAAAATATAGCGTTCAGCCTAATTTGTAGCCTGTGAATGTCAAAAATGTCTAAAGTACAGGCAACCAAAAAAATGTGTTGAAAACAGACCAAAAAGCATTTGGCGCGTTGGCCGAGCTCCTCCAATTTGCGGTTTGTGTGCTAATGTTATAACACAAATGGAGGCGCCTGAAATTATACGCCATCTCCCAACGTTAAATGGTTTTATGAGAAGCTTTTTTCAAGGCAGAAATATACTCGGAGGTTTGCCATTATCTGTCGAGGGACAACAGCTTAAAGATTTTTTTCTGATTTTAGAGGTTGATCGAAGGATTTTCGCATGAATCTATGTACATATCGCAGTTTAAAGGACAAACCCGCGTATCATCGTTTTGCAAAACCGCGTAACTGGAATTTTTTGACAAAAGTTGCATTTGCTCACACAAGCTCTTGGCTCAATCAGTAGCCATTCCTGAAATATACTAGCCAGAAATTTTATTGCTTTATACGCGGTTTTACATTTTGTTGAGACGCGGTTTTGTACTTTTAACGACGATATGTACTATGTATTTTCATTAATAAGTTCGAAGATTTTTAAGAGCCTCATAGTCAAATGTGACTGCGTAATCATCAGTATTACAAAGACTAAATTATGCGCTAAATACCCGTAAGTAAGCTGCGTTGGAGTCAAAGCACTAGTCTCTTCAATTTGACTTCCCCATACTTAAAGAAATAGCTATCTGACTACATATTACAGCTACCTATCATGTAGATATGTTGTTTTGCATTTCCGCATAGTTGGACGTGCTGTTAAGCTAGTGCACGCATACACAGGTATGTATATATATATATATGTATATTTGAAGTGGTTCTGGCGTCGATATTGGCGAAGTGGTAACGTTATTTGACCACTCGATATTGGTAATTCAATATTGTTAAAGTGTATTAGGGAAAATTGAATCTATTGCAAATTGCATGTGGATAATAGCATATGGCTATTTACATATTTACATTCAATAATAAGAGTGTGATTTAGTGTATACGTTAAATATACATATGTACAATGTAGATGTGAGTGTATACCTACACCTGTGACCACGTAACCCCTACCCATTCAGATCTTGCATATTTTTTCAATATTTCAAGCACCTACGTTGTTGAAATTCACCACGAATATTTGGTAGACATTAGGGTAATTAGTGAATTTTTTAAGTAAAAAAAATTAATATTTAATATTTTGGCAAATAAGAGTAATTGATTTTTGGTTTGATATTTACAAAACCCTTTCCTAAGTATTTAATATGTTATACGCTAAAACAACAGGGAACATCTGCATACAGTTGATCTAAAATAAAGACTCGAATTCGATCAGAAACGGACGAAAGAAGATTTTGAAAAAGTTCGTTCTTCCGTTCCCCATTAATTTTTTAAGGAAGTGCTCTATGCCGCCTTGCCCATTTGATTATGTTGAGGAAGTTTTGGTTTCATTTCGTTAGGCGTATATGCATTAATGGGATTTGGATCTGGATAATTTCCAAGGCAATTAATTCGCTTATTTCCAAGGTTCAGAAAGAGTTATTGCACTTATAAGAACAGCAAAAATTATTATATTTTTAATTTACACCAAAAACAACTGGATATATGCACAATATTTCTAAACCTAACTTACAAGTTTATAGCCGCACTTGTGCGCTTGTAATGCTATTTTTAAGATACTTCAAATAAATAAACATTTCAACGCTACGGTTTACTGGGCGGCAATTCTATATGAATTACAAACATAAGGCAGTGTATTTATGTGACGAATGTTGCAAGTTTTATTTGTAAAAATTTGATATGTATTTGTATGTACATGCATGCCACACATGCGTCCAAATATGAACTTTGCATATTGTAATGTTCTTATGTACATTAGACTACCTCAAGTGCCATTCAAAGAAAAATTTATTTTTCTTTTCCAAGTTATACATTCATACATATGAAGTAAGGAGATACATATCGATGGTCCTCTGCAATAACGGCACAACTCAAACTTTCATGTTTTTGAGTTATATAGTGGATGAGGTTTATAAATAACCATTTTATTTTTGTGGCAAATTGACACAGGCTTAGTTGTTACCACTCCGTCAGAAGCGCAGTTTTGCCATTTGTCGCAAACCCGAAGTAGCCAACCCTTACTACTGAACAGTGACACATATCACAAATTTATCATAAATATTAGCATAAGTCAAAAACTCTTGTTGTGCTTTTACGGGAAACAACGACACTTTTCGTTTTGTGCCGTTGTTCAGCAATACAAATGGAATTTTTTTCGTTTAAGTACTTACGAGTTGTTACTTATTTCGTATTTTTGCAGTCCTACACTTGCTAAATCATTAGAAATTTTCTCTCCGAATGAGTGCAAATTCAATAAGATATGATTACGCGACAACTAATAAAAGGACTCCACGATAGAGGAAGTTGTTGTTAATCATACGTAACACTCGTAAAAGTTTTTCATTAAAATAACATATTTACAGGTACTACATATTTGTATCTAACACCGTCTAACAAAATCTATGTTAATCAAAATTTCCAGCTTTGTAAAAAAGTTAGTAAAATTCAACAAAGTTACCGGTGATATTTGAAATTTTCTTTTGCTGGCGGCGTCACGCATTTGCTTCCACACAAAGTTCCTAGAAGCGGTCAGAACCATTCCGCCGGAGTTAAGTTCAAGCCCCGTTTCCGACCAACATAAGAAAACAACGGCAAATCTCCGAGTGTATTTCTGCCAGGAAGAACCGCTTCTCATAAAAATTCAATCGCCGTTCGAAGTCGACGGAAAACTGTAGGTCCCTCCCCTTTGTGTGACAAAATCAAGGCGTACGCCACAAATCGGAGGAGAAACTCGGCCGAACTCTGACATATTGTGTAGGCGCATTTTTATAACGTGTTTCCATTTGTGGATTCCAACAAAAGTATTATACTGCAAAAAAAAGTATAAATACGAGCGTTACGCATACGCCAAGGCATGCTAATTTCTTAGCCTGCTTGTAATCAAGTGCATGAATTTCGCCGTTTAGCACTGTACTACGATTTTTCTAATAATTCACACAAAAAAAATTACAAAAGTTCCCAATGACCCTAAGGCTGCTACAAAATGTGTCCAAGGTCAAATGCCATAAACGGTAAGTGCTCTGATGAGACTTTTTTCGTAAGGTTTCGCCCAATACAATCTTATAGATTTTTATGTTCGAAACAAAATTTTCCGCTTTTAGGTCTCGCAGAATGCCTGTTTGCCTGTTTTGTTATCAGAATGAAAACTGTGGGGTAAATTCTAGAGTTTTGCTCGCTTATATAGTTTATTTTCTGGTACTTTTTTAATGTAAGAACATACCTGCGAAATTTAATTCGAGCTTAAGCATTTAAGAATCGACATCAAGGAAACAAAATTAAACAGAAAAGAAAATGGTATTATTCTTTCCTTTCCTATCTTTTAATAAGCGCGCCAAGAATTTTTTATTTGTTGTTAGATTTTTTTTCGTTCGACACTTTCCAACTCGACACAGTTGGAACAACAACAACAGAAATAGATAAATTATTTAATATTTACAGCAAAATAGAATGAGAATTTAACAACACTCCCTCTCAATGTAAATTTTTTCTAACCCAGCTTAATGTTCATATGAAGTAAGTAAGTTCAAAGTAAGGCCAGTCTATTATATCTGCCGCCACTGTATTTAATGTACGTCTCATAGATTAAGATACTATTTGGTCTATACCATACAAAATAACAATTTATTCTATTACTTAAATCAATCGACGAACGAATATGAACATCTTCTTGGCCTTTTCAAGTGAAGCTACCTAATTTTATTTAAGGGGCTAGGAAGCATGGAATCTATAGTTGCTCCAAGTCTACATTTGACATCGAATGTCCAATTTGAGGTTCATTTCTTTCCCAAAATTAATCGAACAATGCTTAGTCCAGTTTTTTTTGTAAATAAGTGTAAAAGAAATATCTAGTTTAGTCAAATAAAAATATATATACGTACATATATTGGACGGTGCTGATGGTCCCTCAATGCAGGATAAGAAAGTTTTTAGTATTCTCAGTCCACTATACTATAGACTTTCGTACCCCGGTGTAAAAGAGGCCCCAAAAAAATTTTTTATCGCCGAATTTCGCATGCTCACAAAAAACACCCTCCTACTGTTCTAGAACATACATAGATGCCAAATTTTTCTTCCCTGTCAAGTTATTGTTGGTAAAATTATTCCACGCCTTTCTATTATATTTTGAATTTAGCGATTTGTGTCACAAAATAGAGAATACAGTAAAATACTTCTGTAACAATGATAAAATGTTCCAAGTATGATCAATTGATTGGCATAGAAATATTTTTTGGAGAGGCATCTTTATGTAAATTTTTTATAAGGAGGATGGATTAAATATGTGCTACATATATATTAACACGTATGAACACACAAGTGGTCAGAGTTTGTGCAGTATCTACATACATATATTTATTTAGTCAACGAAGTTGCAGTGCTTGAAAAAGGCCTAACCAAATCTGAAGACTAAACACTTATGTATGTACATACATATGTATGTGCATATGTACATGATAGCATATTCTTATCTATAAAATTTTAAATACATAAATACTTAAATATGTATAAAAATGTGCTAGTAAATATTCAAGATAATATTAAATAAAAGAGACTTAATTTATTTATATACATATCTATGTGGTATTAAAATGAATATATCTACGCAAGGGCATGCGTACTTTAACAAACTAAGGTTTTAGGATAACCAAAGCTTAGTCACATGGAAACGTTAAAATTGTTTAAGAAAAATTGTTATGAGCAATTATACAATCAAATTATCGTGTGTTCACATTTATGATTACATTTATAGTTACATATATATATACACACATACGTACATTTATACAATATTTATACATATATGAATTATATTCATAAGAGTATATAAATACATACATTTATGCAACATGCATTTTATATTTATTGCGAATTCTACATAATGTATTTATCTTATACATACATATATAAAGCTGTTTGAACTACGTTTATAGTATTATTCAAACCACTGTCAATAAAGTCTAAATAAAATATACGACGAATTTAAAATAATAATAGCATTATAATCTTCACTCACTATAGAAAAAATCCAGGTAAGATTAATTAAAACAAGTATTTCATTTTAAAATATCGTCGTTCCAACTTTCTCTAAACTACCTAAAAGTCTATAATAGTCTTATTAGGCTTTGTACCTCGATTTTGTTTAAATATTAGGAAAAATGGAAAAAACAACAACGTCTAAGCGGTAGAAGTTATAGCTGCTATTTCGGAGATCACCTCATTTCACCAGACTCCTTTTTCTAGACTTCAGCAGGTATCGAACTCGTATCATCGATGTGCAAAGTCAGAAGCGCTAACCACTGAGCTATGCACACCCCGTAAACTCTTGTTACTTATTCATTTCCCTATTCAACCTACTACTATCAAGTGCCGCTGGTCTTATTTGTTGTAAGTATTAACTTGGAGTAAATGAGCCTCTTCAGTTATTGAGATATCGTAATTTTCGTATATCGAAAATTTACCGTTATACGGTAAGCGGGTGTAGTTTTAGTCTAATTTAAATAATTTTTAACGAATTGCTTTTCGGTACCAAGATTATTAAATGCACCGAGCTTGGTAGATCAGCTACCGAGATACATATTAGTGGTCATAAGCAGGCGGCGCCACGCCTAAAATCCAAAAATTGTTAATAATCGATTTTTTTTATCAGTTGTTATTGCAATAATCGATTTTGAGACAATTACCTTCAGTAGTTACTAATTTATCACAGTTTTCGTGTTTCAGTAAATTACCGTTATATGGGAGATGGGCGTGGCTATTTCTCGATTTCAAATATTTTCAACAAATTTCTTAGCTGGATTCTAACCAAGGCTCGTACCGAGTTTGGTAAGGATTGGTGAAGCAGCCACTAAAATACAGTATTTCAGCATAAGTGGGCAGGGTTATGCTTATTTTCCTAAAGTTTCATAATAATATTATTTTGTACCAAAATTGTGCTTCACATACTAATTTTCAACAATCTGGACCCAGTAGCTCGTTTCTGTAACTTTTCTCTACCGATTATTTCTCTACTAGTAGAGAATATACGTCATTCTCTACTACTCATTAGCAGTAGAGAACAGGGCGGCGAATTCATATCTCAATTTGCCTTGGTAGAGAATTGTTACAGAAACGAGCTACAGGATTTAATAAAATATCGTAGTTTTTGCATTTTTCGAAAATCCCGTTGTATGAGAAGGGGAGTGGTTGTAGTGCGCTTTCTTTGAGATAAAATGCAATTAATTGTCGGCTTTGGTGTCACGTGAAGACTACCAGTTCTAGTTCTGAGATCGCAGGTCTGAGGCCGTTTGGAGGTAGTTAAGATCTTTAAAGTTAATTAATGTAAGTAAAAATAATTATCTCAATTTAAATATAAATAACAAATTTGAAAATCTAATTGCATTGCAGTAAAAACATACATATGGGAAAAAATGCTTGTGCCATAAAGCGAAAGAAATGAAAAAAATATTGTTTAAATNAAATGCGAGGCCAAATCACGCATTTCTCCATACAAATTCACATTTCCAGAATGACGCATTTCGACGCATTTACACAAAATCACGAAACAAATGCGTTCCAATTGCCGTACTATTTTATTGAACGCACTCAGAAACAAAAGTTCCACAAAAGCTTTGGTTTGTCTTTGACATTTGGAATTTTTCAAACACAAAACAAACACAACGAAATAAATAAATCTTTGAAATTTGTGTGTAAAAATTGTTAATTTATACAAGAGCTTTACACATTTTTAGTTTAATCAAAGAATAATTGCCTTTTTGTGTCCAAAAAGCGTTAACAATATAATAAATGTAGTGTTTGTTTACATACATTTTGTTTTTGTCTTCCCTTTTCATTTGATGAGAAGTCAAAGCTAATGCGGATCAAGCAGTGTAAACACCTTCAAATGACTGATTTCAAATCACGCATTTTGGTCCAATGTAAATGTAATATAAGCTCCCTTTTCGTAGACCAGGTCACATATAAATTAACATAAAATAAATAAAAACAAGTAAGAAAGTCTAAGTTCGGGCGGAGCCGAACATTAAATACCCGGCGCAAGTATTAAATATATGTTTTCCACCTTTCCGAAAGCT
>NW_016157115.1:724744-733560 GCF_001687245.7 Rhagoletis zephyria | reverse complement strand
GACGGACGGACAGACAGTCACCGCTTAATCGATTTCTCTTTTCATTCTGATCATTTATGTATACATTTGTCTATATCTATCTCGATTCGTTTTGCCTGTTACAAACAACCGTTATGTGAACAAAGTTATAATACCCTTGTGCACAAGTGCGCTCGGGTATAAAAAGAATTTTCCTGCGCAAGGATTTCAACCTGGGACCTCATGATTGCCACGCGAGTGCTTTGCTCTATCGGATATTGCGACCGTTGGAGCGCGGCGAGCACGAAGTCATACTTATACTTTTCACGGGGGGATCATCAACTGGTATGATGCTACTAGTATTTGTACTAGTAGAAGCTGATGCATCACCTGACAGTTACCATCTCGTAGGACATCGCAATGTTAAATATACCAGTCGCTAACATTGAAAGAAGATAGAACGTGAACTAGTTGGACTGAAACACAAACTGGAAGAATTCTAGTTCCGCTTATATGCAATATGGGCAATTCTCACAAACTTGGAATTTTTTTATTCAACAATTTTTATTGAGCCGTTTTTAATGAAAAATTATTGTAGAAAAGCAACAATAATTTTGAAAAAATGGTAGAAGTGATAGCTATTTCGGAAATCACCACATTTCCTCATCAGACTTCTTTCAGTAGGATTCGAACCGACGATCACCACTGACTCAGCCAGTTGCCTACGCACCGTGCTAAGTTCGCCTTGTAAATTCTTGCTGCTTTTTCCACTTTTTCATTTGTGAGGCCAACTACAATCAAACGCAGCAATTCCAGTGCTATTTAAATTTGATCATGTGGTTGTTGGTTTTTGTTAATAATTCTATTTTTGTGCCAAAGTGAAAAACTAAGTGCATCGGCGTAGCCAGAATGAAATTTAGGGGGGGGGCCCTCGACCCTATTAAGCTGGCATTTCAGGGTACTATTTTATATATATATAAGGAAAATTTGAAAGTTAGGGGGGCTCGAACACCCCCCTGCCCCTAGCTGGCTACACCCATGACTAAGTGCTATTTAATGTAAAATAGGGCCGAAAATTGCACGGTTTGAGCAAAGTTGACTGTCGATGTGTGGCTGTCGGTGAGAAATCTTAAAGCTCCTATGTAAAAGCTCGCACAATGTGCATATCCCTGCAGGAAATGTATCTAACTGTAAGCTAACTTTAAGTTGATTAGGAAGGAGCTATAAGTCACTTATTATCTGTATATTTTCTTTGACAGCTTTGAAAGCTAACTATATTTCTATGGCGATGGCCGTGAAATACTCAAGGGTGGTTACCTCTGCATTAGATGTAGTCAAGGGTACTTACATCTGCATTTGATGTAACTAACTTGTAGCTAACTACTTTTGGGCATAAAATATCAATAGGAAAAACAAAATATTGTTTTATTTTTTTTATTTACTTTATGTTTTCATATTTCATATTTGTTTACATATTCTGCTGCAGGTGGTACCATATTCGAACTCCGTCAGACATAACTTCAAAATGATAATATGAAATTTCGATCTTTCTTTTATTTGTCCTCAATTCGAAAAAGTATTTGCGAGGTGCAGGATATTTAAAAAGAAACGCGTTTAAAGAAAACAATCTCGAGCTTTACTCCTGCATTACCTGTCCACTTGTTTCATAGGTAGCTTTTTGTAGCTAACTACAAGTTATATATTTTATGGAAATCTCGCAAAAAAGCTAACTACAAGTAGGTTATTTTTATCAATTGATAATTTTTTTTCTGCAGGGATAAGTTGGACGTAGCTGCTTTATTCTGTTACAAACAACCGTTATGCGAACAAAGTATTAATACCATTGTGCACAACAGTGTACTGCACAAGCCGATTCATTAACGTTTTCAAGCTACTTGAAACAAAAAAAAACAAGCGCAAGTACGATTCACACTTATTTCAAACAAGCCAATTCAACTCATAGCTTGAACGCAAATGAATACGGTACCCTGCAAAAATCGCGAATACTCCATGCATGCGTGTAAAGAGTACTCCCTAAGGACCAAAGAGTATTCCTAAATTAACCACAATTCATATAAAAAATATGGTCCAATTAACATTGCGATGTCCTAGGGCAGGACCATATACTCCATCCCTGCATTACATCAGAGTAGCACAAAACTACTCCAACATATTAACAATGGCGTTGTTGTTATATTTTTTCGTTTGTACACGCTTTTGTTCTTCACTTCTCAAATGCTTTTTCGAAATTAATAAAACCCAAGACAAAAATTAAAAATTACATGTTGCCTCTGACGGCATTCGAACCCGAACATGCTGGGAGCTAAGAACTAACAGCGAGCATCTCTACACGTTCAGCTACAGCCAGACATGCAAATGTGCTTTCAAATGCTCAACTTCAATCACATTTCGTTAAAACACGAGTAGTTATCGGATAACAAACAATAAGCTGGCGCAGAGACACGAGTTGGTCCGCTACAGCATGACAGAGGAACACTTTTGTAAGTACTCCAATTTACCACAAATAGACTACATTGTCCAACGATTTTTGCAGGGTAATAGCTGGAATCGAACAAGTTTGAATACAACAGCAGCACTTGTAAATACATATGTATGTACGTACATATTGCAAACCGTAAATAAGCTTGTTACAACCAACAGATATTGTTATGTGTTACCAGGTAGCGATGATAAAAAAAAAATATGTTTATGCATAAATAATATAAAATAGTTTTAAATTTTATACACAAACTAGTAAGCCCGGGCAGACGTTGTCCTGCTACACACAGATACTTAGGCAGGTTACATGCATCGTTTTATGGGTCTTCATACCAAAGCTTGGTACTCGGTAACTCGGTGTTCGGTAATTTTTCCCATGTACCTATTTTGTTTGTGTAACACTATTTTACACAAACAATTACATTAGAAAAAATTACCGGACACCGACTTACCGAATACCGAGCTCGGTGTGAAGAGCCATATTGTTTCTTACGTTTCATTTGATATCGAAATTTACAAAATCTATATATATAATACGCGAAGGCATTTTTGGTCAGCATAAAAGATCTGCACCGTTCGTTCGATTTTCAAAAATGGGGTGTCAAATTAAAGGGCTTGGAGTGTGGATGTTCAGTAAGGTTTTACTTTTCCGAAAAGAGTTGCCACCTGTTAAGAAATGAAGCTCTAATTAATTAAAAAGTTAAATCAATTATTAAATATGGGTATCAATCGAAATGGTTTTGAAAAGGCTTTATGACTTAACTACGTATAGGAGAGTTAAAAAAATGAAATTCAATTTTAGTTAAAGGAATATGGTAAGTGAATAAGGTATCGCTTTATGGGTGTCATACGAAAGTTTAAGAAGGTAGTAGTTTGAAAATGTTTTTAATAGGGTTGCCACCTATTTGAGAAGTCGACCTTAACTATTTTTTATATGAAATATTAACGATGGATTTCAAATGAAAGAGCTTCAAGAAATACTTAGTTTGACAATTTAGAATATTTTTGATGTGTTTGAGAGTTGCCCCAGTTTAAGGGGCCAAACTAAAATTATTTATAAGTTAAACGAATTACTAACCGTTGGTTATCTATGAAAATGGGTTTAAAATCCTTTATTTAAGAACTATATTTAGGAGGATTGTCACGTGTTTAAAAAATAAATTTCCACTTAATTCATCAGTTACATAAAGCATTTATAACAATGTCAGACGAAAAATATTTAAGGAAATTTTAATTCGACAATAATTTTTAAAAGGCCGCCTGTTTTCAAAGTGGTATTTCGTTTAATTATACATAAGTTACATGAAATTTTAAAATATGGTTATCAAAAGAACAATTGTTAAGAAATCTTTTAGCTGAATATTTGTTTTTTTTTGTTGAAAAAATTAAGCTCAAATTATTTAATAAGTTCAATGGATTTTCAAAAAATGGGGATCAATCAAAATGGGCTTTAAGGTAATTTATTTCTAAACTGTATTTAGGAGAGGCGCCATGTGCTGAAAAAAAACTAAATTCAACTTAATTCATCAGTTAATTGAAATATGTATAACAATGCCAGGCGAAAGATTTTAGTTTGAAAATAATTTTGAAGGGGTTGCCACCTGTTTGAAAAGTCGAATTTGTTTTACTTAAACGAAAGATACATAAATGAAATATCGAAATATTAGTGTCAAACGAAAGAGTTTTAAGAAAATTATAGGCTGATAGTATTTTTAATTAGAGTTGCTATCTATTTTTTTTTTTTGAAGGTCATAACATCTGCACCGTTATTTCGAATTTCCAAAATGAAAAGTCAAATTAAAGAACTGGGATTCTTCATAGATGTGCACAGGTTTTATTTTTTGAAGTTACTGGGAGATTTGAGATTTGATGAAATGAAAACCGACACCTGCGAGACCTCTCATCACTGAGAAATAATTTAGTTTAATCATTAGGAATATTTTTAAAGGTTTTTGAATGGGGTTTCACCTGTTTAAAAAATTTAATTAAATGTTGGCGTTTTGACGCCATGCGGGTTAGTATTGTTATTATTGTTCACTACCCTGCAGTGAAAAATTATCAATTGTTAAAACTAACCAACTTATAGTTAGCTTTTTGGCGAGATTTCGATTAATACCTCACTTTTAATTAGCTATGACAAAACCAACTTAAAGTGAATTGTAAAGTCGTGCAGGAGTCATGCAGACGCAATCGGGAGTTGGTTTTCTTTACAAGTTTCTATTAAATATCCTCATACAAAAATTACTTTCAATACACTTTTTTTCTGAACTTCGCAGATTCTTTTTCATATTCAGGACAAATAAAAGGAAGATCGAAATTTTATACTATCATTTTGAAGTTATGTCTGACGGTGTTCGAATATGGGGCCACCCAGAGCAGAATATGTAAACAAATATGAAATGTAATAAAATAAAGTAAATAAATAAGTAAATAAAAAAGTAAAAAAACAAAAAAATATTTTGTTTTTCTTATTGATATTTTATGTCCAAAAGTAGTTAGTTACAAGTTAGTTGACATGTAATGCAGAGGTATCCAGGTCTGACTTTTTTGCGGCCATCGCCCCACAAAAGTAGTTAGCTTTTTTCGAACAAAATACACAGTTAATAGTTAGCACTAGTGTTCGCGTAAACAGACTAAAGTTAGGTATAAGCTAACGTCACTCCCTGCAGGGTACGTTTGAAAAAAAAGGATCTCTGGTTACTGTTCAAACATCAGCCAGGGGAATGGATAACACTGGATGGTGTCCAAGCGGTAAATTTTTTGTTGCTGATGATATGCGCATGTTTATATGCTATATGTTTATTTTGTTGCTATCCTACCTATTTGTCCCCAACATAAACATACATATGAAGCGTAGCCGCGAATAACATTGGAAAACTCTCGCTTCGGATATGGACAGTTTGTAGTTAGCGTAAACGAACATAGCGGCACAGGACTTTTAAGAACGTTGCGAGAAGCATAGAAAATATTTCGTTGAAAGAAATATTTTTTCTCGGGTTCAAAACTATCCTATCTTTTAAGTTGGAACCAACAATACATACCCACAAAATTTTATTGAAATCGGTTAAGCGGTTTCGGACCTTAGCGATTAGATTAGACACAGTGACACGGGATTTTTATATATTAAGTGTCACGATCCAGAAAATAAAGGTCGCGCCATTCGCGGACCGCTAACCCTCTGTTCGTTGATTTGACAGCATCCACCCAATCGCTGACGTCATAATATACTTTTGTTTACATTCACTGTTGCCAACTTGATGCTTTTCGCACGAAATTTAGTGGGTATTCAAAATGCGAAAATTTTTTAGTTTTGTGCTTGGTGCGTTTTTGGTGCTTTTGTTTTTAGTTTGAAGACTTCAAATTAGAAAATCTTAAAAAAATGGAAGCAAAATTTATAGCAATCGTAAGTGTGCTAAGCAATTTTACAAAAATTTTAACAAAATCATGGCACAGTGACAATCATAAGCGACAACGAAATATGTGCAGCACCTTCAATCATGCCAGAAGAAATCGACCGTTGTGCAAGAAACATTGATTTTTATTAATTTGAATCGGCATCCTTACAATAAAATTATGTATTCATATAAAGTCCATAAAATACACCAATAAAAATTTGGTGCTTATTCAAATTCAAAACTTGGCAATACTGCCTTTTGTTCGATGCTTCTTCTTTTTCTTGTCGAGTTCGTCTTGCTCTCTCATTCTGGTATATTTTGACGTCACGGCCAGTGGCTCTCAGCTCGATTGGCGCAATTTTGTATTCTATCATTCTTGATTAAGATGATTATACCAAAAAATGGAGTTTTGGAAATCTATAAGTTTTAGGCTAAACGACAAGTAGCGTTTTAAGAAGATCTCATAAAATTTTCATAATTTTTGTTTAACAGTAAATTGTTTATAGCCGCATCAGCTGCGAGCACCCGATAGCGCGAGTTCAATTTCAAATACTCGCTGTGGAACGCGAACATGTTACTATGCAGTTGCTGAGTACACTCTTGTTATCAATGCCAAGATGTTCGTCTTCTATTAATCACCCATAGATCGATGGCTGAGTGGAAGATAGACTTGTCTCGGCAGGCAGTTCGAAAATACGCTAAAATAGGGCGTTGTTGAAACATTTTCTGATAGGGCCTTTTCGAACTGGCTCAACTTTACAAAAAAAAAATTTAAGATTATTAACGTTGTGTAATTAATTATGTTATGGAGTTTCTGAACAATAAATAGGGAATAAGGATGTTAAAAAATATCGGTGCTTCCAAAAACCGTCCTTTTTAATTTGGTTAATCATCTCTCTCAATATTTTTTTTCTTTAATTTAGGTGTTACTTCCCAAGAGCTCATGACCAAAAAACCCATCATAGTTACTTTAGATCGATTGAAATTTTTGATGAACTTAGCTTTGTTAATATATTAATCGAGGTCCGGACGGCTGGCTGCTAAACAACGGTATTGCTCATGCGTTTTTAGCTATTAAAGATGTCAATAAAAACTGATTACTCAACATACTTCAGGTGACTTGAAATTTTGATAGAATTTTATTTGCAGTATATGGAAAATGAATTCAAGGTTTCCTCCCAATTCTGGTGGCCTTAAGGTTTGCCAGCCCATGTTGAAAATGCATTGTTGCAAGTATATTATAAATAGATGAGATGGCACAGAATAAAATGGAGTTTCTTCATAAGAAGACTGAAGCTACGGGGTATACTCTTAATCTATCCGTCCATTGGGACCTTAAGTTCCACATACCGGCGTTGTTGCAATTTAGCAACTTCCAGTGCCTTTCGCATAACAAATTTACAGGCCATCACGAGTCAATCCATATAAACTTGTTCGCCTCCAATGCTACATGTGATGTCGCAATCAGTTCCCGATGATCGATTGAGATACACTTAACTCTTTACAGTCATCATCGCTTTTCAATCGGTCTTCGATGTTACGAACATCTGAAAATTCGTTTCGTCTTTTTGGGTTAAAGTTTTCAGCTGAGGGCCTCCCAAACGTAGAAGCATACTCCTCCTTTTTACTACCGATGTTATCTCTTCCGCTTCATGGTATAACATGAAAGACCTGGTTGCTCATTAAATGACTATCAATAAATAAATGACTATAAGTGATCTTTGGGTAAAATACAGATATGGTATTTTCAGGGACAGTAGTCGAGAGTTCTAGCTTTAATTTAAGCCTAAGAGAAAGGTTCTATCACCTTTTATTTCATTGCTAGAGCTTCCCTAATATAATAATTTGAGTTTTAAAAAAATATCTTTTTATGAAAATTGGTGCATTTGTGAGCGGATTTTGTTTATATTAACAGCTTATACTAATATTCACTAAAGAAGGTTTTGCTCCAGCTTTTTTTCTCTTACTGTTAGAGCTGGAAAACTATCGATAGTCGTGGCCATCGATAGTTTCGATAGTCGATAGTCACAACCATCGATAGTATCGATACTATCGAAGATGTCGACACTAGCGATAGTGCTATCGATAGTTTTGATTAAAAAAGTCCAAAACTTAAACATTAAAAACGTTTATTGAAAATGAGATCAGTAGCGCGATTCACTAACTTTTAACAATGCGTTTTGTCGAGTTGTAAGCTAACAATTTTTGGTGTTTGCAGTAACGATTGTGCGATTCACTAACTGTGCTGCCGCTAATGGGCACAAATCCGTTGCATATGCTAAATGCGCAACACCTTCCACAAAAAAAATTCTAACAAATCAACCGTAACTTTTAGCCACTTGAAACTTCCACTTTAACAGACTAAAATTGAATTGGCTACAAAACTGCATACCAGAAAATCTTATAGAGATTCTCAATAAAACGTTCGAAATCTTGGTGAAAACTTTTTATGTTTGATTGATTTTTGTGAATTTTGTTCAAGCTTTGAAACTTGTATTTATTTGGTTTCTGTTGTTATATAGTAGATGGAACTATAAAAAATAAAATTATTAAAAATAAATAAATACACATAAGTAGAAAACAACATAATTTTGAATTTTGCTGCTATATTTTGCTCGCAGCTGTAAATAAAAAGTTTACAAAAAAACATTTAACAAACATTTAACATGAAAAAGATTGTTAATATAAAAAAAAATCAAGGTTTGCACATTTTGTACATATTTATTTTCAAGACTGATTTTATTATGCCAGTGTCATGATGATTAATAAAGAAATATTTAAATATGCACATACAAAGTTATATGATATTCACATTTTAAATAACACGTATGCATGTATGTACACGTATTAAATTGAAAACTTTAATTATTCAATTCCTTTAAATTCAAGGCATATTCAGTTCCTGTAAGATTAAAAAATAGACTTATCACCTTTTAGCTTCCAGTTTTCTACATTTGTTTTACG
>NW_016157115.1:713496-724246 GCF_001687245.7 Rhagoletis zephyria | reverse complement strand
TGTTAAAACTTGTCTATATGGGTTCCGGTTATAATTTTTCAACAGGATTCAATATTTCGAAATTTAAGGACGCTAATTTACTTAAAATGTATACACCCCGGCTTATCATGTAGCGGTAGCTTTCGGAAAGGTGGAAAACATATATTTAATACTTGCGCCGGGTATTTAATGTTCGGCTCCGCCCGAACTTAGACTTTCTTGCTTGTTAATAGTGTATTTTGCAATATTTAAACAAAATTCAAAAAACTTTCGTAAAACTTCAAGTTTTTAATCAGAATAGTTATGTATGCAGTTTTGTATCACATTAAATTTTAGTACAGTAAAGTGCAGGTTTGATGTTGCTGAAAAATCCTTTGATTTTTTATATTTTTTTTGCTAGCGGTGCTGTGCAGTTTTTCCATACGAAAAAATTGTAAAACGTACCTTTTATGTTTTATTAACGATCCAATCTAGACGTCGTCAAATAAGCGGCCTTTGTTATCGTTAACGACAACAGCTGATTTGGCGCTAACGAATGTTGTTAGGGAAACGTTCACTGAATAGCTTAATTGTTAAAATTGTCGTTTAGCTGACTTAACAATAACAAGAGTTGGTTAAATCGCGTAGTCAATCGCACCACAGGACTGCTAAAATATGACCATTTTTTTCTTAAGGAACAAAAGTTTATCAACGATTTTTGGCTTCAAGGACCATCTGCGCTCTGAAATTATTTGCCCTGCTTTGCTAAATGTCCTTTTCGACTCACAAGATGAAACAGGTACCGGCGTCTTTTACTCTTACTGAATAATTTATGTATTTATTAATGAAAACTATCGATAGTGCTTAACGGGATAGTCAAAAACCATCGATACTATCGACAGTGATCGGACTTCTACCACGTTGTGGTAGATCTGCCACTTTTTTGAGCATCTACCACATCTACCAAACAAGGTCTGAAATCTACCACAAATTCGCGTTTTTGAGTAGATTTATTTTTTGCTCGACATAAATTTCTTAATTTTAAGAGCAAATATTATCCAACATTAAACACTAACAACAAGCAGAATGGGAGGATAAAATAAACTGTAAAATAGTAAAATTTCTCAATATTCAATTTTTCGACGGAAAACGTGGTTTTATTGTGTTAAATTGCAAAATATATGATTTATAAAAAGAATTAATGGCGAAAATGGCAAAAACGGCGTATTAGCAAATTTCAGTGCATCTAAAGTTTCTAAAGCGTTATTAACTTTTACTTGAGAATTGTCAAAATCGACAAATCCCAAGCAGCGGTTTCTGGAACGTTCCACGTTTGTTCGCTACATCGTGATATGATAAAAAGACAAGGTGCAGCACTCTGCAAGGTTGCATAAATCTTTCAAAATATGTTCGATAAATATCTCGATATGGAAGGAACTGCTTTACACTGTCAAGGAATAAAATTGCCAAAACCCAACGCTCGCGATGGGGACTTTTGACATTTGGTGTTCGGAATACTCATACCAATTTTCAGCTTTATGCGAATTATTCTAAGCTTACTCCTATTAATTGCGCTAACTTGACTGGACTATTTCTTACAACTTGCTTTCATAAAAAAATTTTTCATAACATACATATCCTCTTGAGTTCATAAGAAATCTTTTTTGAAATTACTATTCTATATTTTTCTTTTCTATAAACGAAGATTGACTTGCACATCGCCTTACGGAGTCCAATTTCAGAGACTGAGGAAGGGACAGATCCTTCAAAGCAGTCAAAAATTGGACCCCATCTGGGTTTTCATATTTATACTACATATATGAAAAGTGGGCTTGATTCGGAAATGGCAGGAAATTTGCTATCCTGATCATTTTTGGATAGCCTTTTCTGGGACTATATTTTATTCTCTTGTACTTCCAAACAACCGAGCAAAGTAATAATATTATTTTATTATCACTAAAGGTATACAAAGTATTTAGAACTTTGAAATGAGATGTCATGAATTCTTTCGCGTGTCTTTCAAAATATATAATTCAATTTATACTTTCCGGAAATGATTAAGTTCTGTATTACTTTCGGTAAAGCTAATTTACCTCATGTATGTCTTTATTGTAAGTGTGTCGTTGGGAAGTTCAAGTGCAACATAAAACGATGCTGGTTGGCGAACAAAAGCCAACACCTCATGAAAAATTCATTTATTTCATATGTTTTATGGCTTGTTGAATTTGCCACTATACTAGTTGGATCTGCGCAGTGCTCAGAGCTGCAGCACGATGCATGCTAAAAATATGTATTAGTGGCCCCTCACGTGTGAAACGGTGGTTGCCAGAGCAGATGGTCGCTTTGCGAAGTCTGCGGGTTTAAAATTAATAAAGAGCGAGCGGACGCTGCCTTTTGGCTGTAGCGTTGGGGTCTACCTAAGTGATGGAATGATTTGTTATAGTATTTGCCAAAAAAATTAATGAAATATTCCTGTTGCTCTATTCCTCTCATATGACTTACACATGGCCATATAAAAGACGACACAAAGTTATTTTCATGGTAATGATTTTTCTCTGAAAAGCTTAACGAACTGAAAATTTTCGTGTAGATTACTTGGCTAAATGTTAGAAATAGCAGGTTTTTGGTGTTTTTGGCACCACAACCTTACTTGCTCGTGTTTGAACCGTGCCGGCGCATATTTAGCTGATTTAATTGGGCAACATAATTTTGAATAGAAAATCGGGTTGTTTACGAGGTTTACGCGATTAAAAGGAATTTACTAATTTAGAATAATTCTACATATCGCCGCCTGGATAAAAGATTATCGTAAGCGCCACATTGACGAATTTTAGTTGCGATTCAGTTATACTAGTGTTCGCCCAGCGACTGAAATTCAATCACTAAAATTAAGGGGAATTTATGTGAGTTGAGTTGAAGAAAAATAACATTAGTTGGAATGGGTTAAGTGGAGAGGAATTTAAGTTAACACTCTTTGGTTTGGCCGTAGACCCTGGGTTCCGTTCTATGGCCCTTTCCCACTCGTTCCTCTCTGGGATTCTTGTGGAGAATTTGTTGTCCAAACAGAGTAGGGGAGTGGTATAATCTATCTCTCGTAGATTATCCGGTAGAGTTTCAAGTACTTTTGTGTGTCCGAACCTGAGGTCTCTTCACGGCTGGATTGTATATATGGCTGCAAAAACGGTATATTAAAGGTATATAATTTCACTGATAGCTATTTTAGATATATCTTAACCTAATTTGGTTTGCAAAAGCTTTTAAATAAATTTTAAAGCTTAACACTTCAAATAAACACTATTTCAAGCTTGAATGTAAAAATTATTTGTTAATGAATATATGTATAACTTAAACTATTTGGTTTTTTATATATTTTTTGAATTATGTCTGCGAAATGTCACTGTCGGAGTTTGACCTTTCCTCTCTTTTATGAGACGTATAAGTTTTGTCTGCATCTTCTCGGTGACTTTCGAAATCAATTTTTTTTACAATTATAGAAAGTGTGTATTTTTAACTATATAAAGACGATAACCTACTGCTATTACACATATCGCCACTAGACACGAAAAAAGGCGCGAGATCAAAAGTTGACCGTGAAAAAAGACGCATCGGGGCGAACTATGTTTGCGGGTGTAACAGTAAATATGTAACTTCCTCAAAGAGTTTTTGGGCCCTGATGCTGAAGTGACAGTCCAAGGGTCAGGTTTGAATCTATGTTTACGCGTCTTCCTTCGCCGTCAACTAAATTATCCGTGTTTCTTCGTCGATTTTTTAGTAATTTGTTCGCCGTCAAAACACTAGCGCGCCTTTATTCGTGCCTAGAGACGATATTTACTATCGTGATCGTTTAAGTAATACTTCCATACATTTTTTAAAAAGAAAAAAATATATGCAGGCTACTAAGTTGATTTTAAGATATTTTATTTACAAGTTTTGTATTAATATATGTATCGACTGCTGAGTGGAAGATCGACATATCTCAGCAGCTAGTTTGAAAACGCCATACCTCAAAAAACTTTTCAAGAACGCCCTATTTCAGATTTTTTTTTTGAAAACACCTCATCTCAGAATTCGGTTCAAAAACGCCCTATCTTACTCGAAAATGTACTGAAAATGTGCTGAGTTAGTGCGTTTTTGAATTAGCATCTGAGATAGCGCATGTTTGAACCGAATATATGAAATAGGGATCGTTCTTCAACCCAATTCTGAAATAGGGCGTTTTGAGACATGGCATTTTCGAACTGGCTGCCGAGATCTTCCACTGAGCAGTCGATATACTGGTCACAGTGTATGTATATTTATGTTTCTCTTACGGTAAATCAAAACCAAAACAGTGCTTATCAGTTATTCTTGCAAAAACAAAAAAATCCCTTGTAGATAAGAGCGCGCATTTTATCCTAGAGAACAGAATAATGTATTGGCGCTGACACACATGTTAGTGTTTGGGCGAGCTTCTTCTCCGATTTGTGGCGTGCGCCTTGATTTTGTCACATAAAGGAGAGGGACTTACAGCTTTACGCCGACTCCGAACGGCGATTGTATTTTCATGGGAAGCTGGTTTTATGGCAGAAATACACTCGGAGGTTTGGCATTGCCTGCCCAGGGATGACTGCTATTAGAAAACACTTTTTTCTTTGTGATGTTGGGTTGAACAGTGCTTGAACACAGGCCCTGCGCAATGACCAGTGCATCATAGTGGCCGCAAAGTCCGGCTTAAGCAGTAAGAAGGAATCATGGAAAAGTATATGCCAATACAATGTTTAGATTGACCAAAAATGTTCGACTTCGTTGATATTTTTTGACAAAACAACCTCTAGTTTTGACACATTACTCTAGCTACATCCCTTATGATTACGGTGACCATCCGTTCTGTTTTTTGCAGGACCGTACTGTTATTTAAAGGTCTGTCCTGAAAAAAAACAGAACAGAAAGAAAACAGAAAACCCCAAAAATGTACTGATTTTTTCCAAGTGTCCTGCCTTTGTCCCGCATTTTCTTCGATATTTTAAAATTAAGTTTTCCTAATCGAAATAAAAGCAGTGTCGATAACTAATTGACTAACTAACTACATAAGGGAAAGCTGGTTTTAGGGGTTCAACTAGTCAATGTGTTCTAAATATTGTACGGTTATGGACAATGGAGGACGAGAAATTGAAGACCAGCATCAAATATATCAATAACACTGTTCTACAAATTTTGTGGTAATCGCTTAAGAACAAAAATATTTTCCAAGCCAATTTTCCTTTCAAACAAGCGTTTTCGTAATTTTTTCGAAAAACGTGTTTTTGGTACATTTCGAACCTATTCGTCAATATCTCATGAAAAAATTATCCAATCAACATAAGCGACCTACAGTCCTCTTACAAAAATATATTACTTTGCCGATTTCGATGAAAATTATTAGTGTTACAAACGACCAAAATCGAAAAATTGAAATTTCCACTATTTTATTTTTACAGTAAATGAAAATCTAATGAGAAATGGAGATGTTACGGAACACAATCTGCACAAAAAATATATATTTTTGCAAAGAGCCCATCAATACCTTTCGAACTGTTGGTCGTTTCATGAGATATTAAGGAATAACTGAAAAAGTACTAAAAATACGTTTTTCGAAAAAATCTCGAAAACACTTCTTTGAAACCATAAGTATTTTTTTCGTGTTCAACGACCCAAAGTTTGCCTAAAAAATTTACTTTACAGAGGTTCATATTTCGTGTAAAGTAATATGTAATATGCCTTATTATAATTTTGTAAATATTCAATACTAAAAGATTAATACCAATGAAGCAAATGTGATTTATGTCCAAAGTTTAATATTGGATTGGAAATATACACTCTTCGTTATTTGAATAGCGCATCCTTTTAATGCTTAGTAGGTACAGTTTTCCTTTTGTTTGTTTAATATTCATTAACTTTTTATAAAAATATAGCATATTCTACGTCTACACCCCATTTTAAAAATTTTTGAGAATTAAAAAAAAAATAAACATTGGGGCGAAATTTTTTTTGTTGACGGTGCTGCGCAATTTCTTCCATATAAAAATTTTCTCAAGCATATTTTGTATGGAGAAAACCAAAAAAAGGGTGCGCTATTCAAATGACGACGAATGTATATATGCAGTATATTTTTGTTATTTTTGTACTACGCAATTATATGTATGTAAATTTTTTGAAAAATTGTACTGGATTTTCAAAATATATTTATGGTCACCGTACTTATGATATGTAAATTATTTTATTTTCATAAAAAAAAGCAATTTCTTCTATGCAAAATAAATATTTTCACAGACCACTTTTTTAAAAATGTCACTTTGATTTTTGTACTTTTCAAAAACAAAGTTTTAAAACTTCAAATTTGACTTGCAGAAAAATAGCAAAATGGGCTTTAAAATACCAACGGATAATTTTTTCTATTTAAGTGGACATTTCTGAACAAGTTGGAATTATCAAAAGATCAAAAACTCCATTTTTATATTTTTTCCCGGCTAAAGCCGTCATATGGCCCATTGTGCGACGTCCCTAACGGTATCACCCAGAGACAAGTAGGTCCTAGGACCGGGAAAAATACCGGAGGTGTCGTTCGAGCAACATGGTAAGGGAGTGCTCATAAGAACCTCCAGCATTTCGTTACAAGATGTCGGCCAGTCCCCGTTAGGCTTCTGGATAGAGTTCATACTTGAAGAGGATTTCGTAAGAACTTTCGTCAGCCGGTTGGCTTCAGAGCTCTCTTCTATGTTGTTGCAGAAGTTTTGCCAAGATTCGCGTTTCGCCCTCTTTATGGCCTTCTTTAAAACTTTGAGTGCGTTTTTGTAGGGTTGCCAAAGACCTGTCCGCTAAGCTTGATGGGAGAGCCTCCTGCAGGTTTTCGTCAGTGTTGAAAATTCACTGGAGTTTCTTTTTGTCCTTCGGGAGGGTGCTTGGGCAGGAGACTTTGAAAACAGCATTACAGGCATTGTTATGTTCAAATAGTATTGGGTTTTTATTTATGAACGGTTTTACTGTTCCATAAGCGAAAAAATCAATTTGTTTGTTGAATACATTTAGTTTTATTTGTCCCCCGAAAATTACCGTTTTTTCTTTCTCAGTTGTACTCCAGGTCCCCCACTTTGTTTTTATGTGTACCCCTTAAGGAATTTTATGTCTGGTAACCCCAATTTGATGGCTTTGGCAGTTTTGAAATTTCAACGTGAAATGCCGTACCCGAAATTGCTCCACCGTCATGACAAAGTGAACCATTTCGTTTAACGAAACTTTTCGCCGATGAAATTTTTCACCGAATATTCATGATAAGGCTGACTATGTTTTTTTGTTTAGCGAAGTGAAGTATCCAACACGAACATAATTAAGAATACAACATTTCTCCTCTGAAATCCAACTTATAAAATAATTCTGTATTAAATATATAACTTTTCCGTATGCATTCCTGATTTATAGATTATTTTTGGTAAATAAAGTAGAAACGTCGAAGACAAAAGATAACAACCAACGAACTCCGCTAAGCAGATGTATTTTTATTAAAAAATAACTTGATAAATTTATCTTAATTAAAAGTTTATACTTGACCTCGTTTTTTTCTTATTGAAGTTCAAATGCTTTTTGCTTAATTCGAATCCACAATATGTACGTCCTACAGAATCAGTTCTTAACAGTTCTATCGCAAAATTTTTTTTTTGGACAGTTAAATATATCCCACATGCAACTTAAATTTTTTAGTTCTAGATTTTTGTTGCTCCTTCAAGTCGAATTCCGCCTTTATAAACACCAGCAGTATTCTGCCAACGCTCTGGAATTCCATTCTTTCCTCAAAAGTTTCCTTGAATTTGTTAAATCATGAATTCTGACTGGAATATTAGGCAAATAGTGAAAGATACAAAACTAAGGGTTGAATGGTTTTTACACAAACTATAGTGGAGTGAAGAAGTAGTTTTCAAAATGGCCTTACTTTTTTTATTGAAAAAAAACTGCATATTTCTCGAAGCTCGGGGTGCATTCAACACCACAATAAATCGAACAAACATCGACATATTCGTGCACCAATATACCCCAACTCTGTGCGAGTGTTTATGCGCCTACTGAAGCGAATACGGGAACAGCCGCAATACTGCAACGGAATGCACCGGCAGCAAGTAAATTGCAACTCCGAATCTACTGACCTCGAGCAAGAACATACATCTGTATGTATACTCGCATATGCCAATAAAAAAGTGGAAAGGAGAGTATGTATATATGTGTTCGGTAGTGCCATAGGCAAACCCCTTTCCCTTACCAGGGAAACTCCATTCACTCGGCACCGCATTGCCACATGCAACGTAGTGGCTGGGACTGTGGCTGCGGCTGCGGCGACCATCATTGCACATTCACACAGCCTTATCCCCACTCACATGGGGATTGGCTAATAGGATTTGAAGAGCGTAAAATTGGTTCGTTGTGAACATGAAATATTCAGTGAATCCTTTTTGCGCCACCGTCTCGCCGACCTGTGAAATCATCGATATTGGAGGTGCCGAACGTATGACGTAAATTGTAGTGAGATAGAGTTGGCTAGGTGGTCAATGCACTGCATACCAGGCTCCAAGAGGGCGACGTTGTAACGGAACAGTTGGCTCGCCGCAGCTTTGTAATCGTTTTTTTTTAACCCCGAATTTCTCTTCCTTTCCTTTACTTCTTTACTTTTTTCCCCTTTTATTTTCAATTATCGGCATTCCCACCGATCTACCAAAAAGATGGTTATTTATGCCGACGAAAGCAACAGCTGAGGTTGTAAGTTGCCTGCCTGCCAGAATCGTAAATATTTATCCAATGTTTTGTAGCAGTTTCGGTGTTTACTTTATTTATTTGTTGCCAACGAAGATTTGCCAGCTGTTCTATGACTGCGTTGCGCGAAGAAGCAAGCGTGGTCGTGCATCTGTGGTTGTGCAACCTTACTTTTGACATGTTAACGCCCAATGAAGTGTTTTATTATCGCAAATAAAGTGAAATCACAGCGCGCGCGTTAAAGTTGCAACAGCGGGCGAAACAATGCATTTTGTTTAACATGTTAAACAATGGGCGGATAATTGAGTAAGACG
This sequence comes from Rhagoletis zephyria, assembly GCF_001687245.7. NCBI lineage: Eukaryota > Metazoa > Arthropoda > Insecta > Diptera > Tephritidae > Rhagoletis > Rhagoletis zephyria. Next base: position 715,220 of record NW_016157115.1, on the reverse strand, counting down.
AAAGGTATAAATATTGCATTCTATATGCCGGATAAAAGCAAAGGCATATAAATTTAACATCAGTTACTAAGGAACCTTTTCTTAAGTAACTTTTAAATTTTATCTGCATTTTAAACACAAATTTTGTTCTCAAAAAATATATTTAAAGGGCAGATAAATTTTTAAAACTATTAAGAATGCACCACTAAGACTATGTTCAAACAGGCCAATTAGCTGAGGCAATTAAGCTTTAAATTGCATACACAAGTCAGCTGCGCAATTAGCGATACGAAATCAGCTGTTGGGTTACCTGCAGTGATGGAAAAGTTGATGCAATCGTACCTTTATTTAGTTTGAAAGCACATTCGGTACAAACACACAGTTTTAGGTACATTTGGAATGTAGCCAAATAACTTCTCAGGAAATCAGTTCTTATTTTTATTGCCATTTCAATGCATTTTCTGGCGCGGTCAACTGGCCTCCTTTGTGAAGGGGCATACAAATGATACAGAAGGATGGTAAAAGTAACGCAACCTCGCAACTTTGATTTCGCCAGATGGACGGATAATATTTCTTTTTAAAACGACAGATCGAAGAACTGGGAGGAATATGATTCACTTTTTCTACAACACAGTTTTGTCTCGCGCTGCTCGTAAATATTTTTTCATAGGGTAGGATTTGAAGGTGCAGAAGTTGAGCGCAACCGTTGCTAAAAATATCAATGATCGTAATGCGTCTTCTGAACGGCTTGATACATTAGCTGTCAAATTCAAAACACACAACACGTTGTCTCAAATGATCAAAAAATTTTACGATCATCTAACACGCAACTGTTCAGTTGATTAGAAGTACAAAAAAACGCGTTCAGAAGGTGCGATCGCAACAGTTACTGAGCTGTTGCGTCTTCTGAACGTGCCCATAGCCAACATTTTTTTAATGTGAGTATAGAAATTGATATGGTATTGGGAATTGTTATTCTCCTATTTTCTTTAGATATAAATACATATCGTCGATGTTTATGCAAAACCGCCCATCGACCAGTTGCGAAATCAACTAAGTCGCCGTTGTGGCAAAAATGAGATCTGGTAACCCTAAACTCCAGGCATCGAGATGTATGCATAAAAATCGTTAAATCGTTAATAAAACAACAGATTTGTAAAATAATAGCTAGAGCAAATACCGCCTATCATGGCAATGCCCTTAAAGAGTAGACCGTTTTTTCGCTCTCCTGTAAAATTTGAGTGCCGTAAGATAGGCGGTTTTGCAATTGGGCGATGGGCGGTTTTGCTAAAACATCGACGATATTTAAATATAGTTTTTCACCTTTCTGAAAACTGCCGTTACATTGCAAGAAGAGTGATTTTACCCCTATTTCTAACAATTTCGATAGTGTGTTGAGTTATACTTAGTGAGATAAACTTGTATAGCTAGTTGTGGGCGGTATCACGCCCACTTTCCAAAATCTATAATAATGTTACTTATTTTCGAGGGTTTGTTGTTAGTATCAATTTTGAGTAAATTAGCGTCCTTAAATATCGAAGTTTCAAGAATTTCTGAAATTTACCGTTATATGAAATTGGGAGTAATTTGAGTCCGATTTTAATAATTTCACTGGTCGACGGCCAAAATTTACCAGAGACGCCGTTATGAAATTCGTATGTAAAATCACCCCCTGATTCCGAAAATCAAGGTTATTTTTAATTTTATGGTACCGTTTTTGAGATATTTGCAATTTACCGTTTTTG
>NW_016157115.1:703290-711099 GCF_001687245.7 Rhagoletis zephyria | reverse complement strand
GAAAAAATAGATATTATTATAAATAAATAATAAATATTATTATAAATAAATAAATAAAAATAAAGAAAAAACATAGCCATTTAGCTGATTTTTTCATGTAAAGGCCAAAAATGGTGATTTTTTGAAATGATTGTATGGGGAACCCCCCAGGGGAGTTCCAGGGGGTGTGCCACTGGCATGGGTGGATCGGCCGTCCAAAGTTAGTGGGGGTCGGTCATACATTTGGACTCGATTGGAGCACTCTAAATGGGTCAAAGTGGGATTTTTCAAAATTTGCCCCTACCCAAAAGTTCGACCCAAATTGGGGGACATCAGAATTTGTTTTAGAGGTATGATTCCTTCGGCAAAGTTTCTTCTTTTGATCCCTAGAATACGATTTTCACAGAGCAATGAGCGATTTTTAAATCGACCCGCCCTAACGTACATACATTAATTTTCATTACTGCACGACTTGCAACACCCGCAGTTTAGTAGTTGAGCAATACGGATGTTCTTAATTGTATAATCTTCGTTATTTTAGTTTCTTATAAATATTTGGATGGATATGCTCGAAGCAGAAACTATCCCAACAAGCAAAATAAATTAAATTTTTTTTTTTTAAATTCACTAAAATAAAAATAAAGCTTACAAAGAGATTACTCTTGGTTTATAAATCGCCTAAAAGGCTTAATATAATGGAAACGGCACCTTGTTTATAACCCTACTTAATAAATTTTTAAATGTACTCGTATTTCTTGGTTTTGTCATAAACATTTGCATTTTACTTTTAAAGTTAAGTGTGATTTATCAATATTCACTCTCAACGCGTACTAAAGATTCATTTAAAAAAAAGCTTTAAATAACCTTATTAATAAAAACGCTTATTTAACACTTAATATAGCAAGCACACTTTAAATTACTTTTGAAAACACTTATAGAAATGCTTGTTGCGATTTTTTTTGGACTTTAGTTTGCATTTTTTTTTTTGTTAAGTTCAATACATATAAAGATGAAATCTCATCCATTTTTAAATGTTTATTGAAAGCATATCTGGTTTCACAAATATAGTTCAACTATAAAATTTAAGGACGCGACTTCTTCACAAGCAGTTGAGCAGCCATTGATATAGGAACAAATTCAGTGCACAAAATTCATACGACTTTGCTCTGGTTGCATGGGAAACATTGCAGTTCTAGCAGATTCAATACACGAACCAATAAAACAAAAAGTATTATACAGCAATAAATAAAAAATTGGAGCTTTTAAAAGTCAGAATTGCTTGCTTGAGGCTAATTAGCTCGTGCATTTATTGAGACTGTTTTAAATAATTGAACTGCCTTTTCGAAATTAGATAGAGAAGCAAAGCGTGTGGATCTGGTGGTGAATTAGGACAAAACGAAGTATCTCCAGTTATCAGATATTTATATGTACGAAAAAGTAGACGGTAGACCAGTGTTGCCAGTAACAGGTTTAATAAGATTCCGTTCAAATATAACCTAAATCACGTTTTATACTAAAGTTATAATAGAAATCCCGCGCTATATGTATCTATTATACATACAATGCTTTCGGATGAAAAAACACAAGCATGTACATACATAGATACGCAATATACATAGGAATTATACGGGTCATTCCTCGTCAAAACGCATGCGGCTCTGCCCAAAAATTTTAAGGTCAACTAGACGAACTATGGAAACCTAAAAGTGAATCCAATCCAACTGATTCAAATTTTCTGTGAAATATTTCGGAAAAATCTTTAGAAAAATCATAACTTCCTAAATTGTCTATTGAATTTTTTTAAAGATACCTAGTTCTACTCGGAATAAAACTTTATTTTCAAAGTAGTGACTAAAAGATACTATTTTCTTTTGATATTTTCCCAAAAAATGTTGTAGAAGAGGAGAAAATAATAAAAATTGGTGTAAGTTTCAGATTTAACCTAAAAAATTTCCATATGTTTGCAATATGCTCACAAAACTTATTATTTTTTAAAATAGTATAAGTATCTTTTTTTCGAAAGTCAAGATCAGTGTAACATCGTGTAATAGAATAACTCAAAATATGTTTGCATTAATCGTTTAAAACAAGTTCAGAATCTATGTAGAAACTCAATATATCCAAATTAACTTTGGATAACTCATAGAATCTATATATTAATACGCATAATTAATAACATAAATTTTGTCTCCGTTCGTTTGGCGATTCTACCGAACCGATTTCAAAACCAAGGACACCGTTGAAAAGGCATTTTTCCGTAGTTGAGCAGAGTTTTTATGGTTTCACAATTGGCTGAAAATTACGGCCAAAACCGTCGTTTAAACATTTTCGAATTGTGTATAGATGTTGCTGCAACATGTTCAATTTGACATGTTTCGCCTGTTGGGTCACTACACATTTGAAATTAAGCTTTGAAATAAAGATAAATATGAAGATGAAGAAATAAATAATAACGATGAAGTCAAAAAAAAGAAGGCAAAAGTGAAGATAAAGACGAAAATGGAGACAATGACATGAAGATCGATATGGTTATCGATATAAAACTCGATATTCTTATCGATATAATAATCGATATTGCTATCGATAAAATAATCGGTATTGTTATCGATGCCGTTATTAATTAAATAACCGCTATTGTAGTCGATATAATAATCAATAAAATAATCGATATTGTTATCGATACAATAATGGATATTGTTATCGGTATAACAATCGGTTAAATAATTGATTTTGTTATCGATTTAGTCATTTATATTGTTAACGATATGTACAATAATCGATACTGACGATTGTTATATTTATCGTTGGATTAATCGATTTTATAATCGTTGTATTTTTCTATATGTGTATGGATATTGTTATCGGTATTTTTATTGAAACAGTTATCGACAGGGTTACCGATTTAATAATCGGAACATGGAATGTGATCACATTACATGATATCACATCACATATTATCACATGATATGATGAGACATCACAATATATTACATCACATAATATGATATCACATCACACGATATCATGTGACATGACATCATATGATAAGACATCACGTTATATGGCATGACGTCTCATGACTTGACATCACATGATATGACATCGTATGACATGATATGGAATTATATGACGTGGCATCACATGATATGACATCATATGGTATCACATCATATAAAATCACGTCACATCTTATCACGTCATCGCACCTCATCTCATCTACGTGAATAGAAAAGGATATAAGCAAAGATGTGAAAGATAAAAACAAAGATGAATACCAAGGTAAAGTTACCGATTTCAAAACCAAAAACACCGTTGGAAAGGTTAATTTTCTGTAGATGAGGAGAGTTTTTATAGTTTCGAAATTGGTTGAAAATTTTCGTTTAAAAATTTCCATATTTGTTAATGGTTGTTTTTGCAACCTGCTCAATTCAAGCGTTTCGCATTTTGTTTTACTTCGTATTTGAAATTAAACTTTGTGTTCAATCTCAGGGGATTGATTAGAGGGGCACAGCGTGCACCGGAGAAACTTAATCCACAATAAATAAAACCGATTGGGATTTCGTATAATTCAAATAGTTTAAATAATTCTTTTATTGAAGAAATTCAACGTATTAATGCAATACAACCACAATTTTTAGCCCGAGTGGCTTATGAAACGGAAAATTGAAAATGCAGGTGCGATGCGGCTGCGGCGGTCGTTACAGAAGAAGTGAAAAAGAATTTTAATTGCGGACACAGGTCACCCCATGGCTCGCTTACAATAGCAACTATTACAAATCATTTTTCAAATGTAAATTCACAATGGCAAAATGATGTTGCCGGCCGCACGCATTTTACAAAGAAAGGAAAATTCAATCTAATCGAACTGGATTAAGTTAGTGTCCATGTCCTCGACACTTTGAAATAAAGATAAATATGAAGATGGAGAAACAAGTGATAACGATGAAGACATAGGAATCGAAATAAAATCAGCCATAAAGGTTACTGAAATTTATCGAATCATCGAAGTTTATAATTATCGAAATTTATCCATGCTTATTAAGTTATCGCAACGTATCGAATTATTCAAACTGATCAATGTTTACTGAGTTGTCGCAATTTATAGACACAGAAACTTAGTTGTCCAAATTTACGGGTAGTTATCGAGCTATAAAAACGTGTGAGATTAACGAAATTTGTCAAGTTAAAGAAATGTATCAAGTTATCGATATTTCTTGAATTATCATTATTTATAGACTTAACGAAATATATCGAGATGTCGTAATGCATGGAGGTCTTTCAACTTACAGAGTTGTCGATAATTATTGATCTACTGAATTTGGTTGGTTCAACGAAGCGAAGTTTATGGAATTTTCAAAATATATAGATTTATTGAAATTTCAAGGTTATATTAGCTTATCGATTTAACACTGCTTATCGCATTTAATCGTCTTAACAGAGTGTAAGGAGTTATCAAAATGTTTAGATAGTTTTCGAAAAATGTGGAAATGTCAAAAGTAAACATTTATAAAGGTATCCAAAGTCTTTACATTTTTGAGTTATCGAAATTTATCGAGCCATCGAATTTCACAGTTAACGAAATTGGTCGAGTTAACGAATTTAGTTGAGTTATCGAATTTTAGTGAAATTCATCGAACTATCGATATGTATCAAATCATTGAAATTTATCGATAAACTTGAATGTATCGGGTCATTTTCCGGTTAGTTAATTTGTACCGTATAAGTTTTGCTACGTGTTAAGATAGAAAACCTCTCCAAGGCTTCTAAAACTAGAAAAACTGTCGAATTTCGACAGTAACTGGCACTCTAGTTGCTATTAAATGTCATTTCAAGTGAATGAAGTTCCGCTGATAGAATTCATATGAGCGGCGTTATTTTACCACAGAGTATGGCAGCTTTTTCATATTTATCAATAACTAAATTTTATTGCTTGGTATGGAATGACAAAAATCCCGTTTTTCGTCAGAAAATCCCATTCGTCCTCTTTAGTCATAAAACCCCGAAAAAGGGCGAAATCGCGCAAACTGGCAACACTGCGCTAGACAACTTCGTTTATTTAGGAACCAGCATTAACACCAATAATAACTTCAGCTTTGAAATCAAACGCTGCCAACAAGCGCTATTTTGAAGTGAGTAGGCAATTGAGAAGCAAAGTCTCCTTGCCTCGTCGTACAAAAATCAGACTCCATAAGTCACTCATCACTTTTTTTATTATTACCTTCTTTTTATTAGCTCGGGATGTAACTATGTATTATTGATGCGCCTGAAAGATGCAGCGATTTCAATTCTCAAGTTACATACCTGATGACAGTACGAATGACAATTATAATAGGGAGGTTTTACTTTTTTAAATTATAATTTTATTGCAAATAAGTATGTACTTGAAGAAAATTTCAATATTCATTCAGCTGGGTAATTTGACAGTAAACAAATTTGTGCGCGATTGGAAATTTTCGCTTAAATTTGTTTACGAAATTTTGATTTTATTAAAAAGTAATAGTTAACGGAAGATGAAATCCCATGCTAAAATCAAGTTACCCTTGATGGAGAAATTCAGGAGGAAAAATGACATAGAAATTTCTATTGAAGGCTGTTTCCGTGACCTGATCGCCTCAGCTACTGTACTCAACCCCCACTCTGTCTAGGATTATGGCTTGACCGTTGCAAGTTGTTCTCGGCCTGTTAGATGCCCTGAGTCGTAGAACGATTTTAGCTTCTTTAATCGAATAGGTCTATGGGTGGAACGTGCAGGCGTGTCTCTATCGCCGCCTGGGGCGTTGAGTAAATCGCCACCGTTGTGCATAGAGGCAAGCTTGTCCTTGCACCTTTTGCAAGTTGAGTAGATGGGATTTGGTGTCAACCGCCTACCACCATAAAAGCGCGCCATAGGTGAGAATATATCTTACTAATGCCGCAGAAATCTAGTGTATTATCTGCGTTCTCGGCTGCCCGTTTTTCCCAATCGTAGCTTTGCAGGAGTAAATTGTACTGAGTGCCTATTTGCCTAACTCTTCGGTGTTCGTTTTCCACGAACAACCCCCAAAATATTTGCTTCATATGAAAATTCAATGTTTGCTCCTTTATATCGATTGGTGAAACGAACAAGTTCGGGCAGACAGATTGTAGAATTTCGCTGACCTTGGAGAAGAATTTCCCCACGACCAGAATGACTAAGTCATCTGCATAAGCACATTGAATTGAACATTATTTAAAAGAAACTAACTGTACAATTAAACTGATACTTCATGATTGCCTAGCCAGGATTGTTCTACGTAAGTTAACAAAAAAATATGTGTATGTGTTTAAAGAAAAACACATGTTTTAAAAAAAATATCTGTATACTCCACATTCATACCTCATATCGATTGCTGAGTGGAAGATCGACCTATCTCGGCAGCCAGTTCGTAAACGCCCTATCTCAAAAAACTTTTCAAGAATGCCCTATTGCAGAATTTTGTTGAAAAACATCGTATCTCAGAATTTGGTTAAAGAACGCCCTATCTCAGAATTCGGTTAAAAATGCCCTATCCTACTTTAAAATCTATTGAAAATCTGCTAATATAGGGCGTTTTTGAATCGGCGTTTTCCAACTGGCTGACGAGATAGGTCGATCTTCCACTCAGCAGTCGATATGGTCTGGCCAGACTTCAGTATGTTTTTCCACATTTATTTCAGAAACATTTGTATTTAATTTATTGAGTTTTGATTTCGATCGCATCCTAACAAATTATTCGTTAACACAGCAAGTATTTTTCGCGAAATTTGTGGGTAAAGGTACGCTATGAATATTTTACAAGTTCGCGCATGATCAAAGCAAATTTTTGGTCAGTTCAGTGGCAGCCAATGGACTATGTTCATTGTAGTTTTTTCGACATTGTTGTATTTGACTTGCTATTCTTACAAAAAATATCTGTTTTTTCATATATTTGGAAGTGGCGGTAAATAGTCATTACGTTTTTTAGTATAAAAATGTACGCTTGTATGTACAAACGTTCGGACGTTCGTTGTGGAGGCTGAATTTTCCGACACTGGCCCCCAATATCCCTTCCTTGCTCACCCTGGCGTTGAAGTCGCCAAGCACGATTTTAATATCATGGCGGGGCAGCGCTCGTATGTGTGCTCCAAGCGATCATAGAGAAGATCCTTAGACGCCTCGTCCTTCTCTTCCATCGGGGAATGGGCGCAGATTAACTCGCCCACCGGGGTGAACGACAGTACTCGGCGACGGAGTCTTTCTCCCACCACAAATCCAACAACAAATTTGCGCTCGTTAACATGGCAGATGTAGTAGATGTCGCAAGAGCCCAGGCATCACTTGTCTTGCCACGTCCAACGCATTTCTTGGATGGCGGTGATGACAGCCTTTGTCCTTACGAGGTCATCAACCAGCCGGGCAGAGGCACCTTCCCCATTAAGGTTCCAGATATTCCAAGTGCATGCCCTAAAATCGTGTCCTTTAAACGATTGCCGTGGTCGTCATCAAAAGGGAAGTCTCGTACGTAGTTCCTCACTGGAAGAGGTTTGTATGTGACGGGTTCGAAACCCAGCGAACAACCCTTTGCTGGGGCGGGGCTAGTTTCGCATCCGAATACAGGTTGATATTGCGAGCCGCTTGTTCCAAGGCAGACGCCCGCTTGCAGCCACACCTACTGGTGAACAGATGGTGCATACTTCAGTCAGCGCTTAAACCGAATATGTCGGAGTGGCCCGACCGAAGCTGTTGTCTAACAAATGGCCGAAAATTTTTAAAATCGCTCAATAACCACGCCTACTACCCATATAACGGTAATTTTCAGAAATACGAAAACTGCGATATTTTAGTAACTACTG
>NW_016157115.1:634831-702291 GCF_001687245.7 Rhagoletis zephyria | reverse complement strand
GTAAATTTAAGAAATGCTTGAAACTTCAATATTTCGAAATTGAAGGACGCTAATTTACTCAAAATTGATACACCTCGGCTTACCATCTAGCGGAAGGTTTCGGAAGGGTGAAAAAACATATATTTAATACTTGCGCCGGGTATTTAATGTTCGGCTCCGCCAGAACTTAGAGAGAAAAATTAAATGTCATTACTTGGCACACTGTATACACTGTGCTCTAATGTAGACAAATATTGTGGTGCCGACACAGCTACGCTGCGACTGTGGTCTATTCCTATTTTTTGAGTGATATATAGGGTACTCCTCTTCTATTAAGTCGAAACTCAAACAAATTCAAGATATCGCTGTCGCGTTCAAATTCATGTCGCCATGGACCAAGCGTTTGGATAACGAAGATAAAAATTTACAGTTGAGGCTCGTGGTCCATCTTTTTCAACGTGTTTGAAGCAATGCTATTTGGTTAGTGCACGTTTTTTTAGATCTCTAAAAACCGAAATTTGGCTACATCTCAATAATCTTACATACGGAATGATGATTAAATGCCACGGGTCGGTGTAAGTCTGATACTCAGAGTTTTGGAGAGATTTTCTCCTGAATCGATTTTCAATGGTACGAACGCTGTTTCGAAGAGTGAATGTCAACGTTTGCTTTTATTTTTTAGACGCCAATATTCTGCGATGTTATAATAAACTTAAGAATATTTACTTACCACATCAAATTGGCAATAAATATAGAGAGAATATCGTATCATAATAACGAAAACGTAAAGTTTCCTTAACTCTTACCTGTGTTTATACAAATGACTATCAGAGCACGCAAGAGAATCCTTCAAAATGAGTTCATCAACGCACACGTCAAAAAGTAACAAATTGATTTTGTTAGGCCGGCATAACACCTTTTGTAGCACAAGTTTCTCAAACAATAAAAAAAACTTGAACCGAAAATGTGAGTCACGAGCATAAACATCACAAGCCACATTCCTGCCAGTTTACCAGCATGTAGGTGCACATAAGCATTTTTGGGGTTAATTTTACGACGCGAAATTTAATAAATTACCTTAGCAGAACCACACTTACAGACATACAGATACCCACATTTGGTTCTCCGCGACTTTAGCTACTCAAATACATATAAACGAGACTTATTATAAATACGCGTGGCGCGTAAGATATATTTGGGTATTGAAGCGGGGATACTGTAGGTAGTGGCGGAAGTAATCATACGTGCCGGGAAGAGAATTTGCTTCCCACATGTGAACGCGAGCAGTTCTTTGGCTTGGTTATGGGTTACATATTGTATGTATACATATGTGCTTGTACATATATGTATGTGTTGACAGAAGTATAGTTGTGTTCAAAGTAATAGCAATGCTCCTAATGATGTGCTATTATCAGGGCTAACAAAAATATGTCATAAAAGACTGAAAATAAGCGCTAAGAAAAGCTCGAAAAATTACCTCTTAAATTATTAAATAATGCTCTTAAATATGCTAAATCAATGAAATTTTGTATTCAATAATCTCGAAATTGCAGTATAAAATAATATACTTTTTTAAATAATAAATCGAAAAATGATCGTCCCTGGCGTTTAAAATGTTTGAATAATTCGAAAAACTCCTTTCCACATCCGAAGGTGTAGTTGGAGAAAATTTAAATAAACCAAATGCTGCATGGTGTATGACTTCGATATATCTTCACTCTTAGTCTTGGACATAATATATAATAGGCGTGTTTTATTTTTACACGCATACGTATCTGCACATAAAATTTACTCATTTAGCTGTAAGCGACAAATTTTATGTGCGCTTATGAATTAGTTGCCCATAAAATCAAAATTACTTGGTTTTGAATAGAAATTGGCGAAGCTTGTTTTTTTTACATGTTCAGCATAGATGTATGTATGTATATGTGTACATTATTGTGTTCAACATCTGGTATTGCACTTTCACAGTTTTCATAATCTCCAAACATTCTTTCAGCGCCAAACCTTTTGTTTGGAGCTTTGTTATACCAACTATCGCACAATCGAAATTTGTGTTAATAAACGCCAAATCTGTTCGGATTTCTTCAAGCTCTAGCCGTATGCACGTATGACTGCATTTTATCAAGGCGAATTCATAAAAGGTGGTAATAGGAGTATAAAAACATACAAATATATGTATGTATGAATTCGCCTGGTTTCAGGTATTTCAATCGTATCTTTTTCTCCGAAAATTGAAATGTTGTCAAATATACAAATATGAAATAGGAGGTTTTTGAATCGGCAACTGAGTGGGGCGTTCTTCAACCAAATTCTGAAATACGGTGTTTTTAATAAAATTCTGAAATAGGGCGCTTTTCAATCAAATTCTGAGATAGGGCGTTTTCGTACTGACTGCCGAGATAAGTCGATCTTCCACTCAGGTGTTGGTATGCAATACATATAATTGCATAATATGTATATCTATATATAATGTTTATTCTATGATTTTATTTTTTTTCGATCAAATATATCTATATATGTAGTCGTAATTATTGATTTTTATTTTGACGATTAAATAATGATTTTTATTTCCAAAATTATATCCGTTTCGGTCCACTCCGTAAAGAATTTTGCTATTTAAATGTGAAGAATAACTAGCCGTTTTTGAGCTAAGTAAAGGCGAATATTACTCGCATTCGGTAAAAAGCTCCGACTGCTTTTAATTGCACCGCAACTGTGTTTACAGTAATGCATTTATGTACAATGTGTATATGTATATTTATTTATGTAAATATGTATTGGTGTGGAAGTGCAAGTGTAAGGATGTATATGATGATGATAAATCCTAACAAAAGTTTTTACTTTCTCATGATTTATTTAAGTTATGAATCAATTTTATCGCAGCGACAACACAAATAAGAAATATAGTAAACGCAGTCAGCAAAAGGCATTGGGAGGTGGTGCCCGTACCTGCGCAGGAAATAGTTACAAAAAATGTTCGTTTTGGCGGGGTAAAAAGACGTGAGAGTGGTATACAAGGATAATTTTGTAAACCTAATGGGTAATACCTATCTACACTGACGTAGATATAAAAACAGAACTTGAAGAAGAAGCACACTGAGAAAAACTGTCTACTTTCTTCTCTTAAAATTAAGTACGTACAAATATATGACATTAGTAGCGTATTTTTTTAAGCCACTAGAAGGGTGAAAAATAATGTTTGAAAAAAAATATACATATCTGTATCACAATAACATCGTTGATGCTTGTTTAGCAGAAAGAAATGTTTATCCGCATACTGATAATCAAGTCTTTACAAAAAGTTGAAAAATGCACTCAAATGCATTCGTGCATATTAAATTTCACATCTGAATTGGTTTGAAAATATACGTATTCTTCGGTTTCAGATGTTTTTTTTTCGTAATAAATCTGAAAAATGGTACTTATCAATACAAAAAGTACTCAAGCCCACATAGGAATACACATTGTCGATGTTTTTGCAAAACTGCCCATCGCTGAATTGCAAAACCGCCTATCTTACGGCACTCAAACTTTGCAGGAGAGCGAAGAAACGGTTTATTCTGTAAAGGCATTGTGTTGTCTTTTTTACATACTTCTTTTTTTTTATAAGTAAGAAAACTGACATACGTAAAAAAGTGAAACATCGTAATTCATTTCATAGAGGAAATCGCTAATAAAAATAATAAAATGTTACGGATCTTGTTGGTAAGATATATAGGCTGGCTTCCATAACGTCAATTGCTTTGCATTCGTACTAAGTATAATGTTCCATAACGCCGAACTATAAATTGTTGAAACGTTGGCAACGTTTTTTTTTTTTCCAATACGCACACGAAAAGTTATCGAAACGCATCGCTTGAGTAATCAGCGCATCAACAAAAACTTGATGCTTCGCTTTTCTCTTTGGTACGTTTTGGAAGTCCGCCTTATACTTGATGCTTATAAAAAAGCCTGTCTCTACTTTTTAGTTTTTTTTTTTGTTGTTTTACATTGCCTTCGAAAGAGTCCCTTGAGTATAACACACATACACTCATCATCTTATAGATCCCCTTAGCCATAACCTTCCCATCAAATCAACTTTCTACCTTCTTTGACGCCAAATACCAAATACACTTAGGTATTTTTTTTTATTCGGTACATGCGTTCCTCAGCAAGCCGCATAAAAAAAAATCCGCATAAAACGTTCTTTACTCTCATACAAAAACCGGTAATGCATTCCAGCATTTTCAAAAACAGAATAAATTCTGATACTCCATGTAAAAATTCTAAAAAAACCGCATAAAAACAGCCAGAGAGGCAATATTAAGCAAAAAAAAAATTTTTTTCTTCTCTTCATCATTTGTCCTTCAATTTGAAACTGAGCATTAATGAAATAAATAAAATTGTATCTGTATTTTAAACACAAAACAAAAAAATACCATAGAAAATAAGGAATTATGTAAGAATACAAAGACAAATTGTTTATCAGAAGCAAACACATTGAAAAAAAGTAATAAAAACTCTCAAAAAAGCAAAATCGCTACAGCGAAAAAAGGGTTTGAAAAACCGCATAAATTCAAATCTTCATAAAAAAGATCTGCATAAAAATAGACCTAAGTGTAGTTAAATATTATTTGTAAAATCGTCTAACTGAGGGCAATTAACTATTTCTGCATGAAAAGTCATCTGTCAAAGAAACATACTGACTTTGCATTCAAATGCAGAGGCGAATAATTGACTGATACCTAGGACTTCGCCATGTTAAAGTCAACAGGTCGTTCCAAGGAAGAAAGGTAGATCTTCAACAGCTGTGATGGGTAAAAAACTAGTTGAACATCGATATTTAAACTAGTTTCTTTCCGTACCGAGGCCTTTTTTCGAAATAAAAAAATTATGCCATACAATTTCTCAAAAAGTAATTATTGGACGATTTAGTAAGGTCTTTCGACTACTACAGTATAGAAAAAAGTACACCGCTTTTTTAATTTTAAGTTTTTTTGTAAACCCGAAGTATATATATTCGTCTAGTTTGCGTGAGACGAAAACACGTTTTAAACTTATCACCTGATCTTTATTACACCAAGTTTTATTTTTATTTCTTATATCCAATCAAAAAACCTAAAAATAAGCAAAAATGTTATTCAATTCGGGCCACTCCTCTATTTTTGTCCATCATTTCTATGGAAACGGAACACTATGCACCTGTATAACCTACAATTTGTTTTTCAGTCACTAAGTTACACGATTGAGTAGCCCAACTATGTAAATGATAATGCGCGGGCAAGTTTTGGTCCGGCGGTGTCATTGGTCCGTATTTCTTTGAATACGACGATGGTGAGGTCGTCAGTAGGATGGCGCTACGTGCACGTTCTGCATGAACCATTTGAGGGTGGATTTTACTTTCTCAGAGTTGGCGTGAATTGGCCGCAAAGATAGTGCTTTGACCCCGCGGCAATTTTTCTTGCAGGGTCAGTGTTACCGTTGTGCGACTAAAGCGTCAAATTGACACTTTTTGGAGATCGATGCCCCTTGACACCGACCTATTAAAAATAGGCTTATTTTGACACTTTTCCAAAAAATCATGCGCCTTTGACCTTTTCTTTGATTTTAAATTCTATCTGCACATTTTGACAATTCCTACGTAAATTATATTTTTCTTACGTTTTTAAAATGCTTTTAGTATTTACTTTTCAAAGGCATTTAAAAATTACACCTCTGGCCAGATTTCGACTGATTTCAATCTCTTTGTTATGTCAAATGTTTTTCGAATGTATGTCAATAAATAGCATGAATTAATGCACCGTTTTTGTAGCTTAGCATTTCCCTTAATTTATTTGCGTTAAATTTATTATTTATTTAATGATGTAAGTATTTTTTTAACTGCAATTTTGTTTTTTAAATGCCAAATATGCATATTGCGTCTTTTTAATATATCCTTCATCAATAGGTTATTATTTTAAGAGAAACAACTATTTTTGACAATTTATTAAAAATTTTGGGGAATAGTCATAGATGAAATAAAGTTTAATCTAAGCAGTTTTTTGGCAGATTTTCCGTTGAAAAAAGCTAAAACTAATGTTAGAGTCGATTTTATTTCGACCTACTGAGTTTCGAAAAAATAACACTGTGGAACAAATTCAGGTTAACAAAAGTTAGGTCGATTCTGAGAGCGATGGGTGAAAATAGAGGCTAAATTAGAAGGCCCGTATCGCGGGGTTTGTTTATGTTAGTTCGAATTTTTTTTTAATCTACCGTCGAACTTTGTAGTAAAATGCCGATTTTCCGCATATTGTTTATATGGTTTTTTGGCTATAACTCGTCGACTAATTGATATTTTTTCTATCTGTTAAAGCCAAATAATTGCTAGAGACCTGTGCAACAATTAAAATTAAAAAAAAAATTGATTTAGAAAATTTTTGTAGTGCTTATGAAGCAAAATGTTGGAATTTTTTTTCATGCTTTTTGAACATATTTTCCACAAAACTAAGTCTTTTTTGCTTTCTGTTTGATCTATAATATGCTTCTCAGTTTCTTCAATAAATTTCATTTGAAAAGAAACCAATCATAATACCAAACTTGCGTTTTCCAGCTTAATATTAATTTGCTTCTCATTTCTTATGTACATTGAAAACGAAACTATAAAAATATGGAAAAAAATATAATTTTGAAATGTTAGTTATGAAAATTTTTAAGTAAAAAAATTAAATAAATTAAATTAATGATTTGGCCAGTTGCCGTTTAGCAGGCGGCTGTGGATCAACATCACTGCTCTCTCTAATATCTTGGTCATCGTTAACATCATCAGAAAAGTCGATAATTTCGTCCAACAGATATTCTGGAATTTCATCTTTGTCTTCCCCTTCTTCCTCTTTTTCCTCTTTTGACCAAGTTCTGACAGACCGAGAATTAAATGCATGGCTCGCATTGAAAGCAGTCATTAAAGGACTTTTGGGTAAAGAACGCAAAGACAACTACAGGCAATCTGTTGCAAACATGTTGGCAGCTCTCGATGAAATTGGGGTTAATATGTCGTACAAAATTCATCTCTGGCATCAGCATCTTGATCAACTCGCTCAACAGTTGCCAACTGAATCTGATGAGCAAGGCGAACGCTATCACCAAACTGCGCTTCCATTTGAAATAAGGTAAGTAGAGTGTGCATATTTTGAATTCCTAGATTTTTCTAATATCTTTGTCAGAGTGCACAATTTAAACATGTTAACGATTGAAAACTATTTTCGTTTCAGGTACAGAGGAAAGAAATCTCCAGATGCAATACTCACTGAAATTTGTTAATGGTATAAAAACACCTTTGAAGAAGAGGAAGACGAGGAAAAAGAGGAAGAAGGGGAAGACAAAGATGAAATTCCAGAATATCTGTTTAACGAAATTATCGACCTTTCTGATGACGATGACGATGACCAAGATATTAGAGAGAACAGTGATGTTGATCCACAGCCGCCTGCTAAACGGCAACTGACCAAATCATTAATTTAATTAATTTAATTTTTTTGCTTAAAACTTTTCATAACTAACATTTCAAGATTATATTTCTTTCCATATTTTTATAATTTCTTTTTTNTCTTCAAAACCAACACTGAAAAAATTGGTACATAAGAAATGAGAAGTAAATTAATATTAAGCTGGAAAACGCAAGTTTTGTATTATGATTGTTTTCTTTTCAAATGAAATTTATTGAAGAAACTGAGAAGCATATTATAGATCAAACAGAAAGCAAAAAAGGCTTAGTTTTGTGGAAAATATGTTCAAAAAGCATGAACAAAAAAAATCCAACATTTTGCTTTATAAGCACTACAAAAATTTTCTAAATCAATTTTATTTTAAATTTTAATTGTTGCACAGATCTCAAGCAATAATTTGGCTTTAACAGTTAGAAAAAATATCAATTAGTCGACGAGTTATAGCCAAAAAACCATATAAACAATATGCTGAAAATCGGCATTTGACTGCAAAGTTCGAAGGTCGATTAAAAAAAAAAACGAACTAACATAAACAAACGCCGCGATAAGGGTCTTCTAATTTAGCCTCTATTTTCACCCCTCACTCTCAGAATCGACCTAACTTTTGCTAACCTGAATTTGTTCCACAGTGTAATGATAGTCTTTACATACATGGTATAAACGATTTGAATGACTTGAAGACACTTTTTTCAGCTGTGACACTTTTTTTGCGACTTTCAAAAAATTTTCCGCGGTAACACTGTGCAGTGTTTCCTAAATTACCAATAAGCCGCTATCGACGAGTACCCTTAAAGCCAGTAAACAGTTTTCAAAATTGTATACTTACATACATATACAGATATTAATTTCTTTTTGCATATCCATCCGTTTAACTTGTTGGTGTACTAATTTTTTGTTGCAACTTTGAATTTGGTACCTTTAAATATTCAATCGTTAGCTAGTCCAATTTTATCATTATTATTTTTTCAAAATGGAAATAAGGCAAAAAATGCCGTAGTTGGCCATAAAGGCAAATTCAAAATGTTCATAAAGTCAGTTGACATTGTGACTATTGCAAACGGACATAAGGCCCCTTGATGTGGTCATAATGTAAATTTCAAATATGACCGTGGGCCTTATATCACCCGACCAAAATTTTATCAAATATGTATGGGTGACCATGTGTACTTTTGTCCTTTTTTACCTACTTAATTGTAAAATTTAAAATTGTACCTTATCGCTCAAACAGAAATGAAATCTATCTATAATTGTCTCATGGTATATAGTTTTATTTAAAATTAAGTACATTTTTTTTTTGGAGTGCAGCTTGATAGTTTTATGATTTCTTCTTTTACCCCCTAAATCATCTCTTTCACTAACTAAGCGCAGCAAAATTCGTCGATGGTGGAGAAACTGCAAAGCTTGAAATGCAACACAGGCGGCAGTAGCAACATAAGCATCAACAACAGCGACAGCGATAAAAATTACTTTCAAACTTGTTGCCAACACCGGCGTAAACGTGCAACTTTCATGTTGAGGTGTTTCTAAGTTATTTATTATGATTTATATTTGCAATGCTATGCTATGCATGCATGCGAAAAGCGACGACGTCTATGGCTGTATATTAGAATTCCCAGCCTGCCTTTTAAATCATAAGTAACACGAATTCAAGTATCCTTAACGCCCAACCAATCGCGATTTTTTTTCGCGTGTCTTATGTGACGCACCCGGGAAAGACCCAGGGATCACACGGCGAGCACATCCTTACGACTGGAAATCGAACAACAGTAGTGATCAGAAACGAATTTATCGTAAATATATTGAAAACGAGACAAATTCAATACCACGTATGTATAACATTTAGTAAAAAATCTCATTCACAAAAAAACGTATTTTATTAAAAATTTTGGCATACAATTATTATTCGCTATTAATTCTACAGATTAGGCTACCCTTAAGTTACGGTAACTTAATTACATTTTTTTCTGTGTCACCTCATACATTGTACACTTTTTTGCATAGTGCATTTACGTCTCTGCAATCGCGTGAAAGAGTGAGAAAAGGTTCGCGTTTTCATCGTGGACAACAATTTTCCTCAAACATTCTTCCATGTGATTTTTTTCATTCGAATGCTGGCTGGGTTGAAACGCATACACACATACATATGTACATAAATATATATATAGGTGTAATGGCACCTACATATGTGCAAAAGTTGGTGCGCGGTTCAAATGCGTATACAGTTGCTTTGTGTGGTTGGGGCGGCTCCTTTTGTGGCGTTGTATATTATTTAAGGAAATTACCCTCTCAGGCGGCTTTTCTCATCCTGTTAATAATTTAACTTTATTTTTTGCACCTTAAAGCGATAAGAAAATCGCTGGTTGTTCTATATGTATGCATGTCCATATAAATTGTATAAATAATACATATCGTCACTACACAGGAATAAAGGCACGCTAGAGTTTTGACGGCGAAAAAAAAACGCATAAAAAATCGTACGTATATGCATGGACGTACTTGAAAATTTGATTAAATATTAACGATTTCGTAAATAACTCACTCAGTTTTGAAGTTATTTTTTTACTAAAATTTTGCACATAACTGTTTTTAATATCTATATATAAATACGCCACAAGAAAATTTTGCAATCCCTTTTTTGAATTCCAATGAAACATACACCGATTTAAAGGATATATATAAATAACTCACTCAGTTTTGAAGTTATTTTTTTACTAAAATTTTGCACATAACTGTTTTTAATATCTATATATAAATACGCCACAAGAAAATTTTGCAATCCCTTTTTTGAATTCCAATGAAACATACACCGATTTAAAGGATATAACTTCCTATAATTCAGAAATGATAATCCCGATACATAGGGGGTGTGGCATCTGACATATAGACTAAAATGTGAAAACCACTATATCTCCAGAACCAATTATGCTGGGGACCTGAAACTTCGCACAGATGCATAGATTGTAAATACCCTACATACGGTGAAATATGGTAGGTTCTGGAAAAGTGGGCGTGGCACTTATGGAAAAGGGAGAATGGCACCGCCCCATAAAAACTGAAATTCTAATATCGCTTATCTATGGAACCGCTTATGCTAACGTCCTAAAATTTGACACAGCTGCATATGGTATCGAACCCGGAAAGTGTTCTCTGCAAAATATGTTTGGCAACACAGAAAGGAGATTTCGAATTAGTTAGGGTTATAATCCCTAAGCGGGGCCGAACTTATAGCGAAAAGTCATGTGTATTCGAAAGGGGGATGAGGAACCTCGCACACAAACTGCAATTCCCATATCGCTTATATCTGGAACCACTTATGATAAGATAAGATACGCCTACATCTATATACATATAAAAATGGCAAGAATCATTTAATTGGTAATCATTTTCTACCAGAATTCTAAATCGCATTGATTGATTGTTATTTTATGTAATGATTTTTTAAGGACCCAGTGTGTTTTCTTCCGTTATTTGGCGCAGGGATTGAGAGTAGTGATGGGCATGGGACTAAATATTAAGTTCCAATCCCGCCCATCCCGCAGTTTTTCGGTATAGATCTGCGGGCCCGGGGTCCCAAAATCAATCTCTAAAAAATTCGCATGTCTTTCCAATTAATTTTGAATAAAAAATTTTATGAAAGATCTGGCATCCCCCGATTATTTTGTTTTGCTTTGCTGTTCGTTTTCGTCTCAAGAAAACATAAAAAGTGCATGTTTCATACACAATTTTTAAGGAAGGTTTTCTGAATTTCCGGAGGATGTGGTTTTACTGGGAGTGTCGGGAAAGAGTTTGGTTCCGTCCCGCCCGCAAGGTTTTCACAGAACTTACCGATACCGCCCATCCCGGCCATTTCGAAATCAGTACCGCCGACCCCGATAACCCGCGCCCATCTCTAACCCATTCCCTGCATTTGTACAATATAATGTACATTTATTTTTTTGTAACTTGGAAGCGTGCTACTACAAACCTTATTAATATTTTTGAAAACAAATGAAACTTTATGAAGTTTTGGAATGTCCCGAATAGTTTACGTATATTTCAAAATCGAGAATGTTTCAAAAATATTTTTAGAATTTAATTTAAAAATATACCATTTTATTAAATTCCAGTGACACGCAAGTTGTGGTCATTTACTGTACAAAAAAAAAAGTGAAAGTCAAGTAAAATCGCTAATAAAAGCACATAGTATGAAAATATATAAAGCATTTCATCATATAAAAATGCTAGAATTAAACTATCATGATTTATGATTTATTTATGCACAATATATTGTACATTTACACTGAGAGGTTGTAAGTGTCTGTACAATATATTGTACAAACGTCCGCAAAGTTTGCAGTTGAACAGGCGATTAGGGTGGGGTTTGCCGTGGTTTTTAAAGAGCTCGTGCGCTATTGTTGCAGTAAAGGGTAGGTTTTTGATTTCTTGATCTACTGAAGGCAGAAAACCGGGAAGGTAATTGTATCCGAAATTTTTCAAAATGTCTTTGTATAATTCTCTTCTCATGTAGAAAATTTAAAGATTTTTAATGCAAATCTTAACTAAATATACTTAACAAGATATAAAATATTCATCCCAACATATCTGCAGTAAAATTAATTATTTTGTGCATACATAAGTTAATTTTCAATGAAATAAAAGTTTTGTTCCGTCAAACTTAGTGAAATATTTATTAAGTTTTCTTGAGTGCTTTTAATCCTTTGCCGGCTTTTGTACAATATATTGCACAAATTTGAGGTAGCCCTAATAGCTACCCAAAACAACTTTTGATTTTTTTTTTACTTTTGATATTATGAGGCTCTATAAACCTTGTAATTAAGAGGAAAAAATTTTATATGTATCAGGGACGGATTTGACGGGAAAAGGGCTAATTGAGAGCTATCCGTAAAAGCTCACATTTGCTTCATCTTTCGCAACACAAAATTCCATGCAACTTGGTAGCCCAATCGTGTGATGCAAACATATAATTAATATATAATTTTGAAAAAAAGCCGTGTAAAAATGCGGTTAGGAAAATAAATATTAAATTTTGTTTTACACCTTCGAGGTACTTAAACTTCACCGACTCTGATGAAAAGAAAGGGGTCATAAATGTTGGCAATTTAGTTTTAGTCCGAAGAGCTCTCAGACCAATATAATCGCAAAACGTATTTACAGCCTGAATGGGTATTTTATAACATAATAGTCAGTAAGGAGCTGTTAGGAATCTGATCTATACATAAAAACACATACGCATATTTGTCATAAAAAAATCTGAGGTTCCTTGCTCGGTCTAATTTCGACAGCTACGGAAGAAATTTGGTTTTAAATTAGGTACAAATTTTGGTGGTGGACTTCAAAATCGTCATTCGCATAAAGGAGTCTATACTGGTGATAAGCAAAATTTAAAAGTGTATGAAAAGAAGTCGAATTTCGACAACTGGGCGATACTAGTTACCTTAATTATTCCTTAAAATTATCGAAATAGGTTCACTTTATCATATAGCTCCAATACAACTGATTACTCAGATATGTGTTTCTGCGCTATAACTCTAAATTCATATCTGAATAATAAATTGTTTGCATGCTATATGTTAAAGGGAACCCATACTAAATTTACCTGCTTAATTGGAGGAGTTATAACGCAAAAACCGTCTCTGAACAATCAGTTGTATGGGTGCTAGATGTTGCAGTGAACCGATTTCGATGATTTTAAGAGATAGTGAAACGTGTGCACAATTTTAGTAAAATACCTTCAATACTGAGGGAGTTTTTTTTTAATTTTTCAAATTTAAGCAAAGTTTCAAGTACTGCTATCTCGAAAAGTGAAGCCAATCGGGCTAAACTGGGGACGCCATTGAATTTATAAGGTTCCAATTAAGTAGGAGCAACTATGAGAACCCTTGTCACTTTTTCTAACAATTTATTTACCTAAACATAAATAAGTAAGCACTTCTTTATTAAGCGTTTTTAAAAAATGAAGTCCCGGGAGCTTTTTTACTTAAGTACTTAGTATTTACTAAATGCAATTAAATTTTTTCATCCGCTAGTATATTTATAATATAGTTAAATAATAATTTGTTTGCAAAAAACCAACAATAACACAGATAATTAGTGTGAAATACTAATATTTAACAGTCTAATAACCGCTTAATGAGATTTAAGGAGCAAACTTTGTTTGATTGAGATGCACATCTTCGCCAGGCTGGGGCTTTTCTACTTTTGGAGGCGCCTTAGGTAAGCTAAAGAATTTCTGCGAATAAAATAAAAAATTTACGAAAAAGTATTAGTGGAATATATATTTTTTTTCGTAATTTTCAAGCTCAATAAAATTAAAAAGTATGATACTGAAAATATGTTTCTATTCTATTTCTAAAAACCTAAACTTCATTAGGTCAACAAATTCTCTTTTTGATGCTAACCTTTCTACTTTCCGTGAATTTGTGGATCTTGGAGTGATGTTTGACTCGGGGTTTGCCTATGTCAATAACATTAACTAAATATATTATCATTAAAACCTACTCTAATCTAGCCTTCCTTTGCCGCAATGGAAGGAACTCTATTGATCCGTATACCCGAATAATTTTATTTAATTCTTTAGTACGATCTAAATTGGAATATGCTCCTTTAAGCTGGAATCTGATCTATTCAACTTATTCCTATAGAATTGAAAAAGAGCAGCAGATTTTTATTCGTTTTGCTCTCAAACCACTTAATTTTCCTGTTCCTTTGTCACCCTATAGTGCCCGCTGTACATATGTTAATAGGGATGATGTCACTTCAATCGAGAAGAACCATTCATTTGCTGATGTTTATTTATGACACTGATGGGCACTGCCTTGCCTGCGGGCAAAGCTCTTTTAAGCTTTCTATACATTTTGTATAGGCGTGAGCAGAGTAAAAGCTCTCTCTGCCCAACGCCGATTTATGATATTATTGCTGGTCTCTTCGATTACCCGGAGCTACTTGAGCTGATAAGCTTAAACGTTCCGCGATGAACTATACGCTTTCAGTATCCATTTTATATCAAGCTAATTAAAGCTAGTTACCATTATTTTGACCCCATTTGATTCAATTCAACCGAATATTTAGTAGCCTTGTTCCAGATATTGCACTCCTGAGATCTTGTTTTGGCTCATTGGTTGAATCGTTATATTCTTAGTCATACGTTTTTAGTTAGTTCAAACCCTGTTAATCTAGTCTGTAGGTTAATATAATCATTGACTCAATAAATGAAATGAAGTAAAAGAGGTTGAAATAGCTAACTTACATCTTGTTTTCCGAAATGTCTCGCCTCTTCCAATGTGTCGGGCAATTTTTTATGTAGCGTCTCAGGCAGGAATAATGCTGCCATTCCTCCGACAAGGAACAATGTAGCAAGAATATAGTATGGCGCACGAATGTTGATAGTAGTGCCCAAATAAACGAGGTAGGGTGCAATAATACCGACAGCATTCGCTAGAATCGCCCCCAGCGCGATGCCCGTCTGCCGCATGCAGGTGGGGTAGATTTCCATACTTTGCAGATTGACTGTGAAGAAGGTGAGTGCGTTTAGAAACTTGATGAAGGTAGCCAGATACACAATGACCTTCTCATATTTGATATCTGAAAATTAAAACAGTACCTGTAGCGAAATTTCAACGCAAAAGAAGAGAGGGCGTTATGATATTCATACCTGCGGCCAATAAAATTAACGGTACAGAAGCGCAAAACGACACAAGGAAAGACATGCTGTTTGTAAAACGCCTACCATATGTATCACCTAAACCAAAGAAGGGAAAATTAATTTGAGAAGTAAGACATTTTTTTTTGGTGGAGGTTGGTACTTGCCCAAATATCTGCCCACTATGTAGGCGGGTATTTCGACCACGCTTTGTAGAAGAAAATTCAGGAACGGATTGCCGCCCATACGTGTACTGAACAAAAGGAGAGTAAAGTAAGAAACCGCCACTACACACCTTAAAGAAAATAATTATGAAAATATATTTAAAGCGTTCTTCAGCATAAATATCCTGTGACCCATTTCGCGTGGGAAATATGCAATTGTGCGAAAAAAGTACAGATGACCTACCAACTGAAGCCCATTATGGCGGTATTCCGTGTCAGATGCCAACCGCTGAAAAGAGACGCCATACCGTATGTTACCTCTTCCTCTTCTCTATTGGCATATATCTGTACCAGCTCCTTCTCGGTCAGGTCGAATTGGCGGCCATTAATTTTTGCAATTTTCTTAAATTGCGTGATCGCTTCACCGTAACGTTGTTTGCTAATCAACCAACGTGGCGACTCAATGATGTATCTGCGGAGAATTAATTTGCAAAAACAACTATTACTATCAAATCGAAGATTTAAAAAAATACAAAAGAAAAAATAAAACTGAGCAAAACCATGCACAATCTATCGAAGAAAAGCACAGTGCCGGTATAGCCATAGAACTCATATCAGTTCTATCAGTCTAGTGGGTAGACAAGTGCATTTAGAAACGGACGGAGACGGGTAGCGTGCCAAGAAATCGTGCATAGTCGAAATGGCGCCACGTAACAGCGGCAGCACGTGAAATTGAAACAATTGAATGAGTTTGATTGGATCCTGGATGGTGTTCGTCGGTTATGTGATGTGATGTGATACGCTCGAATGAAATTCACGGACGAAATCGATTTGAAAATGTACAAATGGACAGTTGTACTGACAAACTGTTGCAGAAATGGACCGTCTGCTACAAATAGAATAGTTGAATAGACTGAATGCGCGAGTAGATGCTGGTGCTACGTCTCCTGCAGCGGCCAGTTTTTCTTTATTGCCTCTACATGCACATGCACTTATGTATATGTAGATATACGTATACATATACATATGTATAAGAACCCAATCAATACGAAGGTTTTGATGCTGTGCGTCACGTCGTATGAGCAACTTCCCTTTATCTGCAGATAAACTCCGCACAATGTGGCACTGTGCTAGTGGCGCTCAAATTCCTTGTTTCTGCACTCATCGTACATCTATCGGATTTAATGTGTATACGTACTTGTAGAAAATTAAAACTAGTGCCGTCGGTATCGTTGTGATCCACATAAAGGCAGCCCAATCACGTAGCCACCAAAAAAGCAACGGCATAAATGTTGTTCCAATTGACCACCCAATGCTCTGGTAAATCGCAATAGCGCTACGGTCCTGCCTGTGAAATAAAAGAGTAAGAAAGTATGCACAACAATATGTTCATATATGATGCATATACATATGTAGTATATCAAAGTATGTACATATTAGAGGGCTGCATGAATGCATTCAAAACGGCTTTTGAATTATTCATATACAAAACGAATGAATGATTTTGGCTTAAAATTTTTTTGAATTTGAGTGAATAGCTGTTCTGATATTTGTGTCGACATTACAATATTCAAACAAAGGGAAGATAAATTGAATTGAAATAAATGACAATTTTTTGTATGAATATCCAAAAATATTTTTTCTATGCACATATGTACAAACATACATATGTATATATGTATGTATTGCTGCTATATATATAATACTCCTATATTGGCAGTACGAGCTAGTACCGTCCGAAAACACTACAGTATATATCAATAAACACGTACGAAAGAAAAGGAACACATACGTTTATAAATAAACATGTACACAAAACATATACAAAAACGGCATCGAAGTACACAATACATTGACAAAAACGGTACTAGACTGTCTCGCTTTGATTTCGGAATGCTAACACATTTTTTAGCTTAGCATTAGCTTACTGCCAATATAGAAGTATTACATATATGATTGCTGCGCTTCTATTACATACGAAAAAAGCTTGTTTGTAGAAAAAAACTTTTACCGAAATGAGTTTGAATGATTTGAATGTTTTCCATTCATTCATTCACATTCTTCCATTTGAAGGTAGAAAATATAAAACAAAATGTATATTCATAACTTACAAAATTCCAAACGCTAAGTGTTTTGTATGTGAAGTAAAATATTCAAATCTACTGTACTCTGTTTGGCTAGAAGTTTGAATAAATTCATGCAGCCCTCTAGTACATATACATACATAAGTGAGCCGTGTTTTTTTTGAAGGTGGCAGGAGAACATTTTTAACCGACTTCCAAAAAAGGAGGAGGTTATCAGTTCGTCGGAATATTTTTTTTTATATTTTTTTTTTTTTTTTTATGTATGTTACCGCATAACTTTGGACCACGTCAACCGATTTCGATAATTCTTTTTGCATCGGATAGGTAGTGTCTCAGAGGTGGTCCCATACTACTTAAGATCCGATCAGCGGATCATGAGATATATATATATATATTTTTTTTTTATATGGGAGTTGAAGTCGGTTTTTTTTTTGCTAAAAATTACTAGTACATAAGTGAGCCGTGTTTTTTTGAAGGTGGCAGGAGAACATTTTTTCATATATCGAGATATTTAAGGGTTTGCATCTTTATGAATTTCAAAATGTTGGCAAATGCTACCCAGTGCGAGTGATGTTTTTAACTCTCTAAACCTGTTAAATTGTATTATGCAATAATTGTTACTAAAACTTGAAAAGAAAATAAACGACTTTTTAGCTCCAAATGGACTTACATATACCGGTTTCAAAAATTACATGCTATCAAAAATGAAGACAAGGTGGAAATTAAGTCCTCCGTTTTGTAGACATTGGTTTTACTGAAATGTATTTTTTAATAGTTTTAATGATGATATGTAAATTCACGAATATATAAATTTATTAAGAAATAATATCATAGTCTCGCACAAAATTATTGGCCCACACAACTTTTCAAAATATATGGACAATTTTTTATTTTAATTGTTAACCGCTATATTTTTACCATAAGTATAGTAAGGTAGAATCACTGAGAGGTACTTTTGAAATTCTTGACGTTTCAAAGCAATTTAATTTTAAAATTGACTCACACACACATTTTCATTTTCCATCTCAATCCACAACAATTTTGAATAATTTCATTTGTTTATTTTAAATTTTTCACAAAATTTTAAATATGATTTTAAAATGGTGGCAAACTTCACACAAAAATTATGACCGACGAATGGAGAGAACGGTTCTACCATACTATATTTTTTATCATGGTATACATATCCTACAGAAAAAGGCATATGTATAAATAAAATTAAAAAATGTATCGTACACTAAAGTCATAATAATCAGTAATAATTGCAACTAGAAATATGCTTTTATTATGTTGACTATGAGTGACCTTATTTCCCTTTCAAAAAAAAAACTAATTTTGGGATAAAATTTTATAGCTAAGTTTCTGTTGATGTCTTTATGAAGAAATCGGCCTTCTTTGAAATTATGATTACAGGTATAAAAATGCAGACTTACTAAAACTACCATTAAATAATTTTTTCCTAAAAGTAGACTTATACTACCTGTGCCTGAAAACCCCACTCAAAAAGGAGGTCTACAAAATATCAACTCGTGACGTACCTTTAGATATTCATGGTACAAATATTTGTAAAACCGCTCACTCAATTCGTCGGCCATCACTTATTTTTTGAAGTATGTCTATTTTATAAAATAAATTTTGTGAGCAACTCAAATGCCACATAAAAGTAAAACAAAAAACAAATAGATGAAAATATTCAAATTGTCTTTTATTTCCCTGGAGGAAATGTATCTAACTATAAGCTAACTTCAAGTTGATTAAGAAGGATCTAAAAGTCACTTATTTTCTGTATATTTTCTTTCTACTGATATTTACATTCAGTTATAACTGCTCTTTCGAAGCTCACCACACGACTCTTAGCAGACTTCTTTCTCTAGACCTCGGCAGGAATCATATCCGCATCATCGATGTCAAAAGTGAGCAACGCTAAGCACGGCCCGTAAACTCTGTAAATTATTTATTGTATGTATGTGCATTAAGGTACTTTTCTTTGAGACTCGTTTTTAGCTTTCGCACCTCCAAATTTGGTGGGAAATACTTAAAAAAGATTCCCTCAAAATTTGAGTCCTTAATATTAATATTAAGTGCTGGGCCAAGGCTTGCAGGATTTCCCGTTCAAAATACACATAAACTTTAATTTTTTTCAAAAGTCTACAGCTCAGAGGAGTTGTATGCTATAATCTTGATTAATGATGTAGTTTCTTCAGAATTGAATGCTCTACAAAAGTGTCCATTGCGGCGTAACCCTAAATCCCACCAACGAGGTAGTACGGGTCACTAAACTAATTTTTTTCATGTAATTCTCGTTTTTTGCCCCTGTTGCGTAAATAACAAGAAACATAATAAATGTAAATGGCAAACTTGTAGACCATTCAATTTCCTACAAAAATGGTCCAGAACAATAAGTGGCTAGCATTTATATTTCTTGAGATAATGGGCTTTGAAGCTTATCAACAATTTTTACAGTTTAACTCAATAATCCATGGAAATACCACACTACCTTAATTAAAAGCCCAATAGCTCAAGGAATATCGATGCTAGCGATTTATCGTACCAGAATTTTTTTGTAGGAAATTGAATGTTCTAAAAGTCTATCATTTACATATTTTCTGTAGTTCTCGTTGTTTACGAGGTTAGGGCAAAACGTGAATTTCATAAAAAAAATGGGTTTAGTGACCCGTACTACCTCGCAGCTGGGAGTTAGGATTACGCCGCCAAGGACAGTTTTGTAGAGAATTCAATTGTGAAGAAACCCCATCATTAACAAAAATTATACCACAAAATGCCTCTGATCTGTAGACTTTTGAAGAAAAAAACTCAAAGCTTTAATGTATTTTTAACGGAAAATCTTTGCGCGCCTTACTCGAGGACCTAATGTAAATATTAAGTACTCAAATTTTCAGGGATTTTTTAGGTCTTTTCCACCAAATTTCGAGGTGGGAGTGCAAAAAATATAGTCGCGGAAAAAAGCACCCTAATTTACATACATACTTATGTATTTACATATGTATTCAATAAATTTTATGAAAAGTTCAATAGAAGATGAGCTCGCAGTTTCTCGCAGCTAGAATTTTTTCAAATATGACACGCATTCTTAACTCAGCTCGTTCCTTGGACCTTTTTAAATATTCCTCTTTAAAGTGGGCACTCGAAAACTTTTTTACTCACAAAGTTCGAACACAGATATATCAAAACCTGGTCATCAGTCAGATTGATTTACTAAATATTCGCAGCGGCAGAAAAATGAATTTAAATTACCTGTGACAAAATTAAAATGTTTTCTTAGAAATTCTTTGTTTACATTTGAGGGATTCACAACGGTGTCGTAAGTATCGTATTGTTGTATGTCGTAAACTTTAAAAGCTTAAATAAATATAACTTGAAACCACAATCAACTATTTTTTAACACTGCGAAAATTCATAATATGACTTTGATGGTTCTTTGCGAACCGCCTTAACATATTTTTTAGGCGTTTAAAGTGTACGACATACAACAATACGACACTTACCACTCCGTTGTGAATAACACAATTGTATATACTTTCTGCTCGTCCCGTTACTGCAAAATGCATTTGTATTAAAAATTATTTTTGATTTGGGTTATTTGGATATTTTGCTATGCATCTTCGTATTTGCTTTTAGGTAGTCGACGTCTTTTTATATATGGAAGGAAATGACAAAAAAAATATAAATAAATAAATAATTTTTATTGAATCAGAAGAAGTCACGCAAACGTCAAGCTGTGAAGTTCTACTTATATTGTGCTCTGGTTTGTCTTTGTATTTTGCAAAGTTTATTGTGCTTATCCTGAGTAAAAGTTGCTATAAAAGTGCCTACGAGCATCTTAGTGTGATAATAATCGAAGCTAAGTGAAAGTTTTGTGATTTTTGTGGTTTATATTAAATTTAATTAAATTTCACTAGCATACATCTAATCTTGCCGAGTCATTTGTTGTTATCATTGTTGTTGTAATTCCTTTGTAGTTAACTGAGATCGTTTCTATTTTTGCACATTTATTTTTGCTCTTTTTGTTTACTTCTTTTAGTATTTCTTGTCACAGCTGTTTGCGTTGCGTTTATTAAGTGTCACAATACAGTGATACTCAAACTGTTCGCTACATATATTTTTAAGCTAAATACATCAGCTCCTAAATTGTTGTGTGTGTTGTGTTAAACTTATTTTGCTTGTCTTTTTATTAACATAAGTGTTATTAAATCTTTCAATATGAAGTGTGATCTTGATAACTGCCAAATTAAAAGCGAATCTGAACGCTACTTATCGTGCTGGCTCTGTGATGGTATTTGCCACCTAAAATGTGCTGGTTTGACAGGAAGAATTCTGGACGCTATTAATGATGGCAAAGGTCTTCGCTGGTCTTGCTTAAAGTGCAGGTCAACCGAAGTTGATCTCTTTAAGTTGTTTAGGCAAACCAGAAATGGGTTTTCTGAAGTATTTTGCAAGGGCAAATCAACTTCTACAAATTTACTTGAATTAACATCCTATATCTCAAAAGCATTTAGTGAGAGCAAAACTGTTGATGTTATATATACTGATTTCAGTAAAGCATTTGACAAAGTGTGCCACTCGTTGCTCATCTATAAACTTGATCTTCTTGGTCTTCCACCTAATTTTCTACGTTGGATCTCTTCATACCTCTATGATAGATCACAAAGGGTATTGTTTAAAAATACTATCTCTGACGTCATTGATGTTACTTCAGGAGTCCCTCAGGGTAGCCACCTAGGCCCGATTCTGTTCTTGCTTTTTATAAACGATATTTCTACAGATATAAAATTCTCCAAAATTTTAATGTATGCAGATGATGTAAAACTTTATAAATCGTACGTTTCAATTGAAGAAAGGTCTTTGCTACAATCAGACTTAAACAGCATGGCTTACTGGTGTAAAGTAAATCTTATGCCTCTAAATCTTAAGAAATGTAAAGTAATGTGCTTCTCGCGAAGAGCTGTTCTGCCAGTTTCTTATATAATAGGTAACCATAACCTGGAACAGGTATACAATTTTGTGGACCTTGGTATCACAATGGATCCTAAGCTTAATTTTAATCTTCACATTAATGTGACAGTCAACAAGGCTAAAGGTGTACTTGCATTTGTGAAACGATGGTCAAAAGAATTTAGTGACCCTTATATCACTAAAACCCTGTTTACAACATTAGTTAGGCCGATTCTGGAATACGGCTCGGTGGTTTGGAATCCAAGGTATCAAATTTACTCAGACAAGATAGAATCAATTCAAAAACAATTCCTACTTTTTGCTTTAAGAAATTTCCGATGGGATTCTCAATATAGTCTTCCACCTTATACGAGTCGCTTAAAACTTATTAACCTTCCTACACTTGCCAGTCGCAGGGAAATGCTTGGTATAATTTTTATGGTTAAATTACTGACATTTTCAAGTCAGCGTCCGTCTCTTCTGGCTGATGTAAGCTTTAATGTTCCGTCACGCGTATCAAGACACTTTTGTCCCATATTTCTGAAAGCTTGTAAAACCAATTTTGAATTGCACGACCCACTCCGTTGCTTATGCCAGGATTTTAACTCTCATTCCAGCACGTTTGATATATCAGATCCGCTTTTCAGCATTAAGAAAGCGATACTCTCCTCTCTCAATAAGTGAATTATTGACATAAATACATAAAATCAGCTGATGAATTTAGTTCTGTAGCTGAACAGTTTTAGATCTCGACACTTAACAAACTCCTGCCTATCGTGACTCGGCACAAAAATTTAAAATATTGGTTCCGTACGTCATGCGGACTGCGCCCCTCGTGCGGATGGGCGGGAATGGAGGGTAAAAACCGTTGGGATTATTATTATTATTATTAATGAAAACTTATTGTAGAAAAGCAACAATAATTTGAAAAAAGGGTAGAAGTGAACTTAAGGACGAGCACACCTAAAAGTTAATCATTTTAATAATAGAAATATTAACAAAAACCAACAAAACCAACAACCAAATGATCAAGCGAATTTCAGCGGAATAGCTGCGCTTGATTGTAGTTGTCATAACAAGTGAAATAGTGGAAATAAGCAACAAGAACTAACAAGCCGAACTTAGCACAGTGCGTAGGCAACTGGCTGAGTCAGTGGGATCGTCGGTTCGAATCCTACTGAGAGAAGTCTGATGAGGAAATGTGGTGATTTCCGAAATAGCTATGACTTCTACCATTTTTTCAAATTATTGTTGCTTTCCACAATAAGTTTTCATTAAAAAACGGCCTCAAGCTCAATAAAAGTTGCTGAATATAAATGTTGTAAGGCCATAAAATAACAAAAATATATAAAAATAAATGGTATATTCTAGCTATTTCCGTCCTACTCTTTACTACGCTAGAGTTGAATGGGGTATAAAACAGCATACTCAAAATCTTTCTAAAAGATTGAAGGAAAATCCTCGAAATATTTACGAATGTTTATACTTTTTTTAATATTGCACAAAGTTGAAACTTGGATTTATACGGTTTTTTGTTTAAAAGTAAACTACAAAGAGTCACTAGACAAGACACAAATAAAGGCGCGCTAGTAGCCCAAGAAAAACTTTGGCGAACATGACGCGATTTTCTGAGGCTTTCAGCGGCCATTTTAATATATTCCAAAAGGTCACAATGGCCCCTAAAGGGCGACCAATAACAAACATTTTAAGCCCACTATCATTACAATCCATCAAAATGGGCCTTGTTCCGTTTGACGTGGAACGTCATACCTATTGTACACGTCCCATTTACCTACCTGTTATACATACGGTATCGGTCGTATCTATAGCACCCATTTTAAAGTTATATTCTTTGCAACTTATATTTATTTGTTTACTGTTAAAAATTTTCAATTAAAATACAGTTCATACTCTAACAAAACCCATGTAGACCCAAGTTTAAAACTTTATAGAATACTACAAAAAGTTCAACAAATTTTCACCCTTATTTCAAACATATGGCTGAGTGGAAGATCGACCTATCTCGGCAACCAGTTCGAAAACGCTCTATCTCAAAAAACTTTTCAAGAACGCCCTATTTCAGAATTCGTTTCAAAAACGCCTTATCTCAGCTGCCGATTCAAAAACGCCTTATATCAGCATATTTTCAATACATTTTGAAGTGAGATAGGGCGTTTTTGAACCGAATTTTGAGATAGGGTGTTTTTCAATTAAATTCTGAAATAGGGCGTTCTTGAAAAGTTTTTTTAGATAGAGCGTCTTCGAACTGGCTGCCGAGATAGGTCGATCTTCCACTCAGCTATCGATATATATATGCATGTATGTATGTATATTTTAAGAAATATTAAATATTAATATTTTAAAACAGGGACCGAGAACAAAATGTATGATCGAAACTAACTGTCGTTCTCGTAGTTTTGTTCCCAATAACGCGTCAAAACTAAAACCAAAATGGGAACAAAACTGATGAGAACGTTATTATTGGGAATTATATAAGAACAGAGCCCTGCGGAATGTTCCCAGAGAGAACAAAATGCGAACAATATTTTCGGGAACATTTCTAAGAAAACAAAATGCTAACAAATTTCGCCTGAACGTTTTGGCAAAGAAAAAACAAGGGAACAAATGCTAAGGAACTTTCTCACGAAGAACAAGTTGTCCGCTAAAGTCCCAGGAACTTTCTTACAGAGAACGAAAAAGGAACAAATCTTCTCTGAACTATCTCATAGTGTTCCATGACTTTGAAATGTTTGAATATTAATGTTAATCAAAAAAGAACTGAAAGATAGTTATGCAAATAAAGTTAACGAAAAACTTAAGACACGAACTTTTCTCTCACAGAAAATGTAAAATTGTTCCATAATGATAAACGATCTGGAAGTTGGAATGGCCCTTTTTCCTATGGCTTAGAATAAACATCCGTGGTTCTCAATGAAAAATCTTTTCCATCGTACAAGCAGAAGCCTCTCCCATTTTTAACGTTAAGTTTTCAAAACTTTTGTTCTCCTTGTTCTCTGGCAGGACGTTCCCCACACTTTCGCTCTTTTTTTCTTTTGTGTTTTATTTTTCGCTTTGTGTATTTCGGCTCACGCTGGTGTTGATTTTTGTCAAGTTGTTACTTACTATCATTAATAGTACATACATTATATATGAGCAGGGAACTGATTTTATGGAAATTGCCTCTTTTTCTGCTAACGAGATAGAGCATATTCGATTAAGAATGTTCACGATTTAGCTTTCCCTGATTCCATATATACACATTTGATGTTGCCTTTTTTTGATATTTGCCTTTTTTTGCCTTTTCTACCTTTAAAAAAGTGATTATAGCATTTACAATTTTTTTTTTTTAAGATTAAAAAATATACACATTGGCCATGCGGCTTATAGAAGCGCAGAGACCTCTTGCCAAATTGGTGTTGGAAATTTTCAAAGCCGTTTTCTCAGCTAACGAAGGCTTGGAGACAATAAGGGGTGTGGATAAAATTGTAAAGGGCGAGGTAAACGCCCTTATTCCTGATAATATGGACGTTTCAAACGTTCCATGTTTAAATTGGGCGCCGCTTGTATCAACTTACGTCGAGCACACATTTAGTACATTCAAGGCTTTTCTTCGCGAAAATCGAATGAAAATGCTGCCAGAAAACTTCAAAATGCATCTTGTGGTTCAATGTTACTAGAACTATACAGATTAAAGTTTTATGAGTTAGAAACTCGAAAGGATAAAATAGTCAAAGATTCAAAGTACAAATTTTTCATATAATGAAATTAGTTCATAGTTTTTCTCTTTTTACTTGTAATATAAACATTTCTAATATAAATGTATTTTTTGATTGTTCTTCGTATTTTCTGTCTTTTTTTAGTGCCTTTTCCTGCCTTTTTCGCTATTTTGTTTTGCCTTTTTTGCAACACCTAGTGCCTTTTCCTGCCTTTTTCACTATTTTATTTTGCCTTTTCTAGCCTATTTCGTTATTTTATTTTGCCTTTTTTATAGGTTTTTAGGTCCTAAAAATCCGTTCCCTGTATATGGGTAACATTCCCACGTTGTCATCTATACATAGTATAAAGGAAAGTCGAAATTTTTCGTACGGGGTAATCTCGATAACTACTGAATGGATTTTGACAAGATTTTCTCTAATATCCTCTGTATCAATAGTAGAGTGACCATTTTTATTTACAATTTTAATAGAGTTGCCACCTGTCTAAAAACTATAAGATCCGCACCGTTCGTTGGTCTCTAGAAAATCACTAATATATAATTTTTTAATAGGGTTGCCACGTATTAAGAAAATTACTATATTCAATCCTAGTAAGCGTAGGCGTCAGTTCTGCACCGGCACTGTCAAATGAAAAGACTTAAGGCTCCGTTATGCACACTTGGCATTGCTTAAAAGTTGTCACATCAGGAATCTGTTAAATGAACTTCGCGCGTAAGCGGTTAGCCAACACACAGTATTACATACGTAAAAGTCTGTTGGTTTTTGATTTCTACGTAAAAATGGTATAGCAGTGCATGCAATGCCAAGTATGCATAACAGAGCCTTTAGCCTCTAGATGTGTAATAATGTATTATTTTTCTGAGTAGGGTTGCTACCTGTTTAAAACTATAAGATCTTCACCACTCGTTGGATAAAACATATATATGTATATATTTTTAAGCTATAATAATGGAAAAACATGTTAAGTAATATACGATCTCTTTCTCCAAATATGTAAATGTACATACATATGCATATATTCCGCCCGTGCCGAAGCCTTGGGTGAAATCATCAGCCCTAGTATGCATGTATGTATGTTTACACTCCATTAGCATGTTCATTATGAGTTCAATAAAGTTTGCTTGGTGATAATTGTTTTATATAGCATTCCACTTACTCTCTTGATATTTCCATGCCAATAATCTGTGGCGATTGAAACAAACTATTCACCGCGAATCCAGTTAATCCCGTGCAGAATAGGAACACCCAATATAAGTTGGTTGTTAATATGGAGAATGACCGTCCCAGCGCACAGAACGCAATGCTGATGTAGTAAACAAAGCGACGTCCATAACTAAAGCAAAGTAATAGAAAAAACATGGAAGCAGTGAAAATAATAGTCAACATTGTAAAGAAAATAGAAAACTTAAGTAGTTGAGGCTGCAGTTTAGCTGAGCTACATCAGCGGAAAACCCATTTTCAATTACTCGCTGGCTGATACGCTCGACTTTTTATTTCAGTTAAATCCAGTTGGAGCCATCAACTAACCGGTCATCCGCAGTCATTGACGGTGCCACATGAGCAGTGCTAGCAATGCTGCAATGCGTTACTGTACTTACACGTCACCCATTTGTCCCAGCACAAATGATCCGACACCTTCTGCCACGCGTCCCACAACAAATGCGTTCGTTACATACAAACTTCTGGAGCAAACCCAGTTCTCCTTGCTCGGGATGGTGTCATCGTACCACGTTCGATCATAACTCCAGCCATTCTGGCAAGCTGAAAAATATATAAGGAAGTATGAGAAGGATGCATAAATGGTGTAGCAGAAGCCAACAATCACCAGCAAATGTATGTGAATGCGAGTGGAAGGAGAAGTGGTAAATGTGGGTGAAGTAGTGAGATGAATATGGTGAAGGATGACGGCATGCAGTCAGAGGCGTTAGACTAGTTGTCTCCACGGTATGCGCCAAGCGTCTGGGTAGCTATGTATATCTCTAGGTTTAGCTGTATGCGAGCATCTTTGACTGTTTGTTAGTTGCATTTCTCAGATTACAGCAAAATTAAGGCAAACCAATTCGATCCAAGACACTGCGTCACAAAACTAAACTTAACCAAACCAAACTAAACTGAAGCCAAAATGAAATTAAATGAATTAGAAAACCGAAGAAAAGTTTTGTCGAAGGGAGTTGAAGCGAACGTAGAATTGGATGTGGAAGTGAAAGGAAATCGCATCGCTGTTGTAAGTGAAACGCATTAAAGTGCAAAGTTGTAAAAAGTTATGCCCAAGCAAATGGAAAAGTTACTTTACATCGTCACACTCAGGCTTTCTCGTTTCTTTATTCTGCAAGTGATGTAAGGGGGCTTTAAAATGCTTCTCTCCACCGTTACAATGCCAAGTTGTCT
The DNA here is from genome assembly GCF_001687245.7 of Rhagoletis zephyria. Taxonomy (NCBI): domain Eukaryota; kingdom Metazoa; phylum Arthropoda; class Insecta; order Diptera; family Tephritidae; genus Rhagoletis; species Rhagoletis zephyria. Next base: position 673,905 of record NW_016157115.1, on the reverse strand, counting down.
TTCCTGCTCATTGATTTATTTTGCTACTGCACTTCTGCACTCGGTTTGTTGATTCGCTTTTACGATATGTTGTGGCTCAGTTTCGGCAGTCAGTCCGAAAATGCTCTATTTAAGAAAACTTTTCAAGAACGCCCTACATAAGAATTTGATTTAAAATTCCCTATCTCAGAATTTGGTTCAAAAACGCTCTATCTCAAACGAAATTACATTGAAAATGTGCTGAGATGGGCATTTTTGAACCGAACTCTGAGATAGGACATTTTTCTACAAAATTGTAAAATAAGGCGTTCTTCGACCGAATTTATCCAACTGGCTGCTGAGATAGGTTGATCTTCCACTAAGCCTTTGATATGTATCCTATGCTCCTAATTGGAAGAAATTTTGACTAAGCAAAATGAAGAATTTTTCGCGACACCAGTTCCTTGAAAATTTTGTAATTTCAGCATTTTAAAGACTTTTCTTAAAAAAGCCTTTAACTAACCGACAACTTTTCATTTCAAATGGGATATTAGTCATGTTCGCACAAAAGAGCTATCTTCTCACTCATTTCTTTTCCTCAAATCTATGCCATAAATTCAGAAACATGTTGTAGTTCAGTTGGTTTTTTTTTCAGCTAGCCTTCCAGCTAGTTGTCCGCTCTACTGGTGAATATTTTATGGTTGGCTATTTTCGCACATCGCCAGAAGTCAAACGCTTTTTCTTTTTGCAATATGGAAATTGAAAAATTTCTTGCTTTTCTCGCGCACTATAAATCAATTTGCTGAAATTGTTAGACTGTTAGATTGCCAATGTGTGAATGACTCTCAAAACCTTACACATACTTCTATATGTAACTATATGGATATGAATTTACCCAGTTGGAAACCGAAACCAGAGAAATATCTTTCCAATTGCAGGCGTTTCAAGAAAGTGAAATTATTTTCTTTCTTTCTCTTCCAGCATAGCTGTCATCATGATATTCGTATGTTACTATCAGCTACTAGTATACGCAGACAGAATCGAGTTATTTCTCTTCTACTTAGGCAAAAAAAGCATATGACCTTACGATGTCTCTACAGCTGCTATATTAAGGAGCGCACATTCGGCGCTGGATTTATCCTGGGAGAAAAAATTATTCGCCGAGTACTGTCGGTCACACCTTTGATCGAGCATCTCGCCGAAATCTGTATCAAATCAAGATTATTCAACATATTGCAGATTTGAGTACACGTTCCGGGGAAAGAACCATAAGCGCTTGGAAGGGATTTTTGGTTCCATCGTCGGACAATTTATTTTAAACGACAAACATCCGATAACGTTCTGTGGCTTATCGAACTCTGCGGCACTTCCTTCGTTCGTAAAGCATGACACAAGCGACAAGCTGCATTTTATTTATTTCTTTATTTCTCTAGCAGTGTTACAACAAGCCATAGGCATGGGCCTTATGTCACCCCTCCTTGAGGAACACCATCAGATCCGTCAATCTTTGGAAGAACCTGTCCGAGACGTTCAATGCCAATTTATTGGACGGCTTCCTATCATCCAGCTTCTTTAATTTTATGCTAAATAATATTATTATGTATATCAACTTCAGCAACCTCACCGTTTGTTCTGCCTTTTCCAAGTTGGATATGGATGGAAATTGCAGGGCTTTGGAGGTGAATGGAGCCAAGACTAAATATTTTCTGTTATCGACACGTTTCCGTCCATCCAGCCTTGAAAGTATTGAACGTGGTATTCGCTGGTGAAATCAGAGGAAGAGGAAAGCTTCACATACAATGGAAAGACCAGGTGGAAAAGGACTTAGCTTCACTAGGCATTTCGAATTATGATCACTTGGTGTTCTTTATTGAACTCAATTAAATTCGCTTAAGCGGTTCAAGCGGAAAAAAATGCTCTTAAAACAAATCGTGTCCCATTTGAAGACCAGGATAATTAAATATGGTCTGTAACTTGTACTTAAATGGTATTATTTTTACTTTTAATTCAATAACACTGAGACGATTGAGTTATCTATATCTGCTCGTTTTGTGAACTACATGAAACATTCCTAAAGGGGTTTGGAATCCAAATGCAGTCTGTTATATTTGCTATATACTATAAATATATACATACATATGTATGTCTGTTGCTAGAAGCAAGTGAATTTCATAGAATAAACGCTCAGTTAGTGTAGCTTTAACTTCACTTACCGTAAGAAATAGCCAAATTACTCAACACGTCAACTTAAGCCAAATGCGAAAATATTTTGTTTTTGTATTCTCTTTATCAACTGCTTAATAATGAAGCATCAAAACCAAAACATGCGAAAAAATTTTTGCGCACATTTACTTTTAAAAACTTCAAAAACGAAAATCTGGCAAGAATCGCTTGGGTATAAAAATCTACAGGTCCGTACGTTTCATTCGAAAAGTTAAGTTTTGACTAACCGCTACCACTGTTTTTCATATAATTTACTTAGCTCAACTTAGTTTAAAGTCATATTTTGGTCAAACCGTTTGGCGGCGATTCAAGACTTAATTTACCGTAAGGAACCGTAAGAACATGTAGACTTTAGATTCTTAAATTGCGACCTTACGGAAATTGAGAGCGGTGGGAGAATCGGGCTTGCCAGATGTTCGTTTTGTATTTATAAAAATAAATGATGTGCCATTGTAGACGACGAACTGTCAATCAGCTGGAAAATGAAATACAAAAGCAAACTATTATTGAGCAATCTTTAAGGATTTCTTACGCTAAGTTACGTCTGGACTAACTAAGCTTTATATACGTAGCATAAATGTACATACGTATGAATGTAAATTAAGCTTGCAGGTATTACTCACCTGTTACATTTGACTTGGTTTTATTCCAATGCTGCCAATCGATGATTTCCGTAAAATTTGCATTATACATTTCACAGCTACTGTGTGTGCTGGTACCGCGATTATCCTTCTGCCTGTGTAAACACCATAGCAATTTATACACACATACATTTGCGTGTATGTTCATGAAATTATATAGATGTGTGGGTGTAATTGTTACCGGAAATGCAAATACAAATAAAAGGATTGAGTTTAAATTTTAATTCCTATCCTGGGAACGACTTATTAAAAATACTATAAAGGCGAACAACAAAGTAAACTTCGAACAGCTGCCAATTGTTGGAAAGCTAATACGCCTTGTTCTTCCTCAAATAATTCTGATGCGATGAGCAACTTAAATTTTTCCTTCGAAATGAAAATGTCTTAGTTCAAATAATTTCTTGTTCAAGTTATTTCTTGTTGTTTTAACTTTTTTTCATCGGTATGTTCATTTGCTCTTACCTTAATAGCATTAAAAAAATTACTTACGTTGGCAGTGTAAGACGTCGCCACTCATCCAGCGTGTAGTTGGTTAGTTCTTGGCCCGGCACGGTGCACCAGTGTTCCGGAATATCGAGCGCCAATATGATATTCATAAATACCATCGCTCCAGCGGAGGCAAAAGCCAACACGAATATCATGTTGTAAATCAATTGAAAGCGCCCATGGTTTCCGGCGCTTTCCATGATCTTCTGAAATGGATCATTCGCTTCGGACTCATCAATTTCGTCGCCATCAGCTGTTGGTAGGTTTTTGTTGACATCGCCATTTTTCTTTTCATCTGACATGGCTGGTGTGTGTGTATGTGCGTATGGGCAATTAGCTTAAATTTGCTGAAGTAGCTAACGATTATAGAGGCACAACTGCCAACTGTATTCTGAAAACATTGTTTTCATGTATTTAAGCGATAAGTCGTGCAATAAAATTTTAGTGTATTAGATTAGGTAATTGAAGTATATGATGGGAAGACTTTAATAAGTTTATTGCATTTGCATTAATTTAAGTGTTTTATTATTTGTTGTCACTTCAATCCTTACATTTTTATGTAAGCACACTGTGCAGTGATTTTATGAAGAAACTTTTATTGCTTATACATATGTATATGTTACCGGCCAAACCCGAACTTGGGACAAACAGGTCATTCCTAGGCTAAACTAGTTCTACTTAGAACCGATACATCCATTCAACACGGAAACAATATGAACGCTACAATATTGTGGAATGATTAGCTGGAGTTGGATTCGCGGCCGAAGACCGCCTATGCTGGAAGGTGTTCTGCGTAAAAATACTGTGGCGCCTGATCTAGTTTAGCTTAGGCAAAACTAGTTTGTCCTAAGATCGTGTTTGGCCGGTAACTTATGTTTTACATAAATTCTAAGGCAACGCCTTATTCCCACCGAAATAGTAATTGTACAGAGACAAATTAAAAATCAAATTAAAGTGCTCGATCTGAAACTTTGAATAAATATTTTAGATTTAAGATTCATGAATTTCATTGGTATATTTACGCGTTTAGATTGAATTTTACATTGATCAAGGAATTTCTGCTACGTTAAATTCTATAGGCAACAACAATAAATAAAATAAAATAAATTAAATTTAAAACTCACTCTCGCACACACATTCTCATTTTTAATTTCAAACAACAACGATTTTGACCAATTAAGCCAGTTTTTCAATGCTCGGTACTGGTTTAAATTTAGTTTAGTTTAAACGCTCGAGCTGGGTAGTTAAACCTTGCTTTATTGGGCACGAAAAAAATATGGACGCCATATTATACATACATATGCACCATATTAAAACACCCCCCGTGGGTCCGCCACTGACTGACACATAGTTTAACTCCCAAAACCCCCGATTTTTTTTCGTGCCCAAGGTAATAAAGCATCGTTTAACATCTTTTCACTGAAGATTTGTTGAGTTATTTTAACGCCCTGCTCAGTGCATTTTCTCACTAGACGACATTCGTTCAACATGCGAAGCGTTCCTGGACAGACTCGATGTTATTATTCGCGCTAAAGATGTCAAAACATCATAATATGGGTATCAAATGGAAGATATTTTACAGATCCCCAATTAAAAAATATTTTTAATAGGGTTGCCACAGTTCAAACTAAGATCGTAGCATTACTTAAACACATAAATACATAAACCAAAACTAATAAAAAAAACGATAAAACAAGGTTATGTAATTTTTACAAGATTTTAATTCCTTAAAGTCATTGATTATACATATTTATACACACATACATTGTTCGACATATCTATCATTGGACCAAATTCAAACTGATGTGGTTTGCCACTTATGCTTATTTATTAATTTTTAAGATATTTCCAAATAACACCACAGTTCATTCCCTACGAAATACCATACAAACCTAAGCTTAAAATGTTTTAGAACACTGAAAAAAAATCATCAAATTTTTATCAAAATATCAAACTTTCCGAAGTGTTTATAGCCCATTCAGTTTTAGTGTAATAATGTGCAGGTTTCAAGTGGCTAAAAGTTACCGTTGATTTTTAAGAATTTTTTCGGCCGGACATGATGCGGGAGCACATAAAAGGGGAAAATTATAAGTAAAATGGTAAATGGGGTACGAAAAATTTAGGTACTTAGGCGGGTTGGGTAAATAAGCGGGGAGGTACTTAAGAGAGGCATTTTCTTCAGATTACATTAAAATATTCACGGTGCCCAAAAATGTTGGTTACTTAAGCAGGTTAGCTACTTAAGCGGATTTCACTGTAATATTTTTCTCTTGTGACACTACTTGATCAATATGCTTACTGTACTGCAACGCATGATTCAATTAATAAAGGTTTTGTAAGTAGCTTTTTTATAAAATTTGGCACTCCCACCCACAGGGATGGTTTATGGAAGCAGGAGAAAAAGGGGAAGAATTCAATCACACTTCCTAAAATGGGAGCTAAATTCCATAAAAAGGTGTGGATAATAGTAAATGGTGGTATTTTAAAACAAAAACGAATTTGATTTAATTATTTAATTTAAACAAGCTTATTTACATCGAATATAACCCCCGATTGTTATTAAAAATAAATATTTCTATGTATATACTCAGGAAGAATAAAAAGAACACGCAGCTACTGAACGTCTGATATAGGGAACGTGATCTACATCGTCAAAGGAGAAGTGGCGTAATGGGGCTTTCGCACGAGGCGATTTTTCAGGCAACTTTTGCGTTCAAAAATATCAAAATATAAAAAAATATCAAAATATTCGCCATAAAAAGGCGTTTGCATTGTTCAACTTTGCATTCTACTTTTGGTTGAACGGCCTTTCAACTAATCGCTTTCAACAAAGTTGGTCGCCAGCCAACATTCGCCTCGTGCGTACACCTTCTAAGTGTGCAATTACATCGCGCCATTGACTAAACCGAGCTGTCGTGTGACGATTGGGCCTATGGATGCGGTTTGGCAATGTTATATTGCGTCAAAGTCTGATTCCGAGATACCAGGATTGTGTTGCGCAGGACAATAGCTAAATACTTTCGTTGGCTCATTTACCAAAACCATTGCACGCTTTACTTTACAGCGACTTGGCAGAATCAAAAGGTCTCCACGAATATCGACAAATACATTTCGGCATTTACGGGAATTTCGTCTCTTTAGCCTACATTGAATTTCTGTAGTCCAACGATTCTCACCCATTTTGTCTTGTTGGCGCCAGCGAATTTAGAACAAAAATTTCTTCAAATTTAAAAAGTAAAAATTTCACTACTAACAATTTAAAAATTTTCTTAAAACTTGCAAAGAAATTTGGAAAAGAAATATCACTGTTTTTGTTTTTAGGAGTAGGGTGGGAGTGTCATTGATAAAATTAGAGCGAGAGAAAGTTTTTCTTACAAAACCTTTCATTATTGAATCATGCTGCAACGAATCTTCCAAACCCTTTCAAATGTTTCGGAAACTCAATCGGATATTAATATTTCTAAGCATTATTATTACTTTGGAAACTTTAAAGATTATTCCAAAAGCACCATTGATTTAATCAGTTATACTTCATCATTTTCGCACGATTATGGTTATTTACAGGCTTATAACTAACTACATATACCGTGAATTATTTAGTGCCGTATCACTATTCCAAACATAAAAGTTGGATAATGATGCGCGTTCAACGATCGATGCACGTATAAACATTCACTGAATTATGTCGATCTAAATTGTCGTTTTATTTTAGGTTGGATTACATTTCATCTAATGAAGATTCTACCGATATTTGATGTTGGTTTGTTAAATGCTGAAGTTAATCTGACATGAAAATATAAGACTGCCAAGAATTAAAATCAAGTTATCACGACATGGTAATGTAATTATGGTGATAAAATAAAATCATTTGCTTGATAGGCTACATATGTCTGTACAAATGTTGATTACTTTACTATCGCAGCATGATAACAGTAACATGTTTACCTATCAGTTTGGCCACATGCATATACATATATGTACTGTATACCTATATGGCGATACATAGACAATGCTTACTGGTTCCACTGCCCGCTACAATTGTATTTATAATCAGAAGTAATTAAAAATAGGTATCAAAACAAAGCGATTCACGTGCTTGGTGTCAGAAGAGAGCGTAGGAGAGAGCGGAGTACACATTATGGAAGCATTCAGTATGCGGTTTACAATGTGGATTAACTTGAGGAGACGGCTACCATAAACGGAGATAACTAATCAACAGGAATAAACAAATCCCATTTGAACAAGGAAATATGTATAAGTTCGGGCGAAACCGCACAAGCACATCAGATTATTTTTACCTTCCTATTATTAGCTCGGGATGTAACTATGTAATATTGATGCGCCTAAAAGATGCAGCGATTTCTATTCTCAAGTTACATACCTGATTACAGTACGAATGGCAATTATAATCGGGAGGTTTTAGGTTTTTAAGCTATAATTTTATTATGTTGCAAAAAAGAGACTGCTAGGCAAACGAAGTTTTTATATCCTTCTGCCCGAGTGCGATCGTGTATAACAAATAGAAAATGTTGTAGAGGTAGCGTAGGGTTGCATATACACGTGTGTGAATAGGGCTTAGGGTTTATACGCGTAGGGCGTGAGTCGGCCTTAGGCGTTACACATGTCGTATGCTAAGTACCTAGACCTTAAGATTATTTATAATCCTAGCGAGTAAGAGGAATAGCTGTAACCCTAGCGAGTAAGTACCGCTTGTTATCTTTGAATAAAAGAATAAAGATTCATTCGACGTTAACTGTGAAACCACACGGCTGGTCATTTGTGAGTGCGGTCGTCAATTCAGAGGTAAACGTGGCGTTTTTCATCAGAAGTGGTCTTGAACCCATCCAATCTAGAAAGTAAATTTTAAAACCCGAAAATGAATCCGGAAAGCATAAGTGCCGAGAAGTATACGCTTCTCCAGTTGAAAGCGTGGTGTACGGCGGTTGGCCTTAACGCGAGCGGGGCCAAAGCTTCCCTCGCTGCACGGCTTAATGACCTCTCGGCTGAGGCACGCGGACTATGCCCAGGGGATACCGAGACTGGAGATGAAATCATTGAAGTACTGGAGATTGGAAGTGGCGAAGTTTCGGAAAGTCTTGACGACAACGGTGCGGTGAAAAAAGGTGCGACTAGCAAAGGCGCGAATAACCGTAGAGGTGCAAGTATCGGGGATGAAGCCAACGACAGCGGTACGAGTAATAGAAAAGTAGCGGATAACAAAGGTGCGGAAAACAAGGGTGCGGACAAGGACAATGGCGCGAAAACGGGTAAATACCCAGATAACGGCAACGGGGCGAACAACGTTAATACGGGGAATTAATATTGCGATTAATACTGGTGGCAAAAGTGGTAACGGTGAGCAGCATGAGCAAGAAAATAACGGGTCGATGCGCCTACGTAGCGGAAGACTTGACCACCAGATATTAGGCCGGGAAATCGTGTGTAACCCCAGCAACACAGTCAGTGCGCCAAACTTGTCCAACGATGCAGACAAAATAAAGTTGCTAGAAAGTCAGATTAAGCTACTCGAATTGAAATTGGAGTTAGAGAGAGAGAAAAGTAAGACGGTCGTTACGGCAAGCAACACGAAACCCGAAGCTCCGTTTGAAACCCTGAAAGAATTGGTTGCAGATTATGACGGTGTCGACGATTTTGGTACATGGTGGTCCCAATTGCTGTATTTTCAACAAATGATGAAAGTTAGTGACGAAGCATTGGGAATAATCGTCCGCCTAAAGTTGTCGTGGTACAACGCAAACTTGATGTTTACGCGGAGCGTTGGTAAAGTACTCGCTGAGTTAGCAGCAATATTTGCGTAAAAAGACAACATACTAAGTGTACGCAGAAAATTTGAAAGGCGCTTTGGAAATTCGGTGAATTCTTCGGGAATTATTCCAACGACAAACGACTCCTAAGCAGCGGCCTTAACCTCAGCAAAGAAGAGTTCGTCGAGTATTTGGGAGACGGAATTCCAGATAGGCAGTTGCAAATCCAGACAAAAATGCAGAACTTTAAAACTGCCAACGAGGTCGTTAGAGCATTTCGCACAATCGAGTTGCCAAAACGGGTACATACAACTAAGAACCAATGCACAAAAAGATCGAGAGCGATTGCGGTGCTACAACTGTAACTCAACAGGTCACTTGTCAAGGGAGTGCAGCAAACCTAAACGCGATTTCGGAACGTGCTTTGCATGCGGTGAAAAGGGCCACTTCGCAGCGGCTTGCAAGCAGTATAAGAAGCCGGCGGCTAGCAGTAATTTTGTAAGTTATTTTAGTATTAATATTGCCTAATGTTGATATGATTGTAGATCGTAATCGATTCGGGGAGTCCAATAAGATTCGTTAAGAAACATCTAGTACCAGGAAGAGTTCAGCTACAAGAAGTACATAAAATTTACTTTGGTTTAAATAAATCTAAGTTAACAACTTTTGGCAAAATAGAATGTTACGTTAAAGTTTTGAATAAATATGTTTTGATCGAACTTATAGTAGTGCCTGACGAATCGATGAGCTACCAAGTTATACTGGGAAGAAATTTAATAACAGAAAGCGAAGCCAAACTTAAAATTGGTAATATAGAAATTGTAGATGCGACCTCAAATACAAATTTTGAAAACTATCTCCCCTACTAGTAGTATATTGATAACAGAAAAGGTGTTAGCGAAAACAGTGCGTGCGATAAAATTAGTGAAGCCATAAGCGAAATACTAGGAATGGAAATAAATTATACAGACAAAGTTGAGTATGTGGTCGGAGATAAAATTAGTAGTAAAGATAAAGAACATTTTCAGGAGTTGTTTCGCAAAGAATACCTATGTGCGGAACGGCCAACTATACCCAGTGTTAAAAAAGAAATGCGTTTGGTTTTGGAAGACAATAAGCCGTTCAGCTGTGCTCCTAGGAGGTTGTTATACAATGAAAATTTGGAACTGCAAAAAATATTAGATGATTATTTAGCAAAAGAGAATATACGCCCATGGGCGTCGCTACGTAGGGGCAGGGGGGAAGCTCGAGCCCCCCTCTAGACTTTGAAGTTTACCTTATATGTAGGTATAAAATCTTCGATTATTACCGCAGCGACCACAAAATTGTAGTTGCCAATATAGCAACTCAGTTGCCAGCATGCAGTTGCCATCTGTAAACCCATTTCAGCCAGTGGCCACTCAACTGAAGTTCGGTTGCCATATGCCTAAGTCGGCTCAGCTCGATGTTCTGGTCACATATGTACATAAGTACACATTTTCATGAGTCTATCTCTTCTTATTCTGGTACTTACAAATATCGGACCAAAGTTATAATACCATTTCATGCTCATGAAAGGTATAGTTTTCAGATTTCAAATCGGTGAAGTAGGTAACAAAATAAAAATTCAAACATTTTCTTAACTTCTTGCCAGCGTATCTATTAAATTGTAATTTTCAAAAATTTCATGCATTGCTATGCCATGTCATTCCATCTCAAACATATTATTATAGCATGTCATTGCTTCTTAGCTCAGCTGTTGTTTGCTGTTGTGTTTCTGCAGCATATTTTTAATACTGTTTAATCCTGCCTTGTATCTAAATGTATATCGATTTTTAATTAGATAATTGTTTAATAAATTTTACTATAGTAGGAGCTTGCAAAATTCGGAAAATCTCTTCCCGTATATTCAATGTAAATAATAATGCTGAATATGTCACATGTGTTTCTTTTGTTGACATGCATGATTTGATTTGAATTTATTCGGCAATGTCTTCATATATCACTTTTAAACATNGGGGCAGGGGGGAAGCTCGAGCCCCCCTCTAGACTTTGAAGTTTACCTTATATGTAGGTATAAAATCTTCGATTATTACCGCAGCGACCACAAAATTGTAGTTGCCAATATAGCAACTCAGTTGCCAGCATGCAGTTGCCATCTGTAAACCCATTTCAGCCAGTGGCCACTCAACTGAAGTTCGGTTGCCATATGCCTAAGTCGGCTCAGCTCGATGTTCTGGTCACATATGTACATAAGTACACATTTTCATGAGTCTATCTCTTCTTATTCTGGTACTTACAAATATCGGACCAAAGTTATAATACCATTTCATGCTCATGAAAGGTATAGTTTTCAGATTTCAAATCGGTGAAGTAGGTAACAAAATAAAAATTCAAACATTTTCTTAACTTCTTGCCAGCGTATCTATTAAATTGTAATTTTCAAAAATTTCATGCATTGCTATGCCATGTCATTCCATCTCAAACATATTATTATAGCATGTCATTGCTTCTTAGCTCAGCTGTTGTTTGCTGTTGTGTTTCTGCAGCATATTTTTAATACTGTTTAATCCTGCCTTGTATCTAAATGTATATCGATTTTTAATTAGATAATTGTTTAATAAATTTTACTATAGTAGGAGCTTGCAAAATTCGGAAAATCTCTTCCCGTATATTCAATGTAAATAATAATGCTGAATATGTCACATGTGTTTCTTTTGTTGACATGCATGATTTGATTTGAATTTATTCGGCAATGTCTTCATATATCACTTTTAAACATGTATGTATAAGCGACATGATATAAACTGGCACTTGCATGATGTGTTACATGTCGCTATGTTTTGTAGTTCAGGCCTTTAGTATCTATATATAATCGCTCAGTCATACGACTTAGTTAGGCCGATCTGTAGCAGCGACAGAATTGAGCTATATATCAAACTAAAGTGCAAGCTGCAGTTGCAGTTGACCGTGTTTGTCAAAAAAGTAAAAAGCGGCAGAAAAGTCGATAGTGAGAAATATAACCTATTGAAAAATATTAGCCATATTTTCATGGAATTGAGATTCGGAAAAGTTATTAGGTATTATTCATAGTTTTGAAATATCTTTCACGAAAGCAAAAAATAAAAATAGCTGTGATCCCTTTATTTTTTAAACACCTTGGATACACTGACCATTAAAAAGGACCCTGAATGACCGCAAACCTCAAAGCTTTACACATTTTTGTATGTGATTTTTAAAATGAACGATCCAAAGCTTTAGTTTGAAAGTGTGATATTAAATGCTTTTCGCCATAAACGGCGAAAATTTTCAATGATTATTGCATTTCAGATTAAGACTAATACCAGATATTGGGAAAGGTTGGACTATACCTTAAAGATGACGGTTTTCTCATGGCCCACTGCACGAAGCTTAGAGTAGAGTAATGTCTTTTAAGAACTTAAAACTTATCCTGGGTTATCAGGTGTCTAGCAATACATAGTGTTGTTCCGATATGACCTTGTACTCGATACCTGTACTCTTTAAAAATATTGAAGAAAATTATCGATTCCACAAATGTATCGGGGAGAAGTACTCGATACTTACTCATATCGAACTCATTGTAAATACTTATGTCATGTGAAGAAAAACAGAATCGGTTCGAGTACTCTCCGACCAAAACTTACCGAAAAAGTAGCCACACGTTTGTATCTTGCAAAATTTTAATAATTGACTAGTACGGGAGAGCAGGAATTGACACTTTCTTTATTAGCCAACTTAACGTGGTGCAAAAACCACAACAGCATGATTCATATATTGTCAGAACCGAAATTCAGAATATTTGGAAAAGCAAGTAATACTTTAATCGCGTACTCGATACCCACCTAAGTACTTGCGGGAAGGATTCGAGTACAAAAAGTACTCAGTACTTGAAGAAAGTATCGAGTAATTACTTGTAGTTACTCGTATCGGAACAACACTAGCAATACAAGATTAATTATTGTCTTTCACGAAGTTCTTTAAATAAATTTGGAGCTTATTACACACCCGTATTTTGGGGGTTACTACTAGTTTTAATAAATTATTACTTTAATTTCCTACAAAATTTACCTTTAGGTTTATGCATTTTAAGAATACATACATAGAAAATTTGTGTTAGCGAATCAATGTGAAATAATTGTAGAAACGATTACCCAGTTTGCCGAGCAACCGATACGTCTGCTTTTTATATAATTTTTGTAAATCAAATCGGCATGTACATATCGTCCCCCGCATGCCAGAAACATGAATGTGTAAAGATGAAAATTTTGGGATTTTTTTTATATGTCGGTCGCCCCGCAATTTGAAAATTTTGCTGTATCAACAAAAGTGCAGGAAGTGCAGAGCTTCTTTGAACTCTGCTCATATTTTCGCAGGTTTATACAAAGCTTCTCATCCTTAGCCAAACCACTTTATGATCTTTTAAAAAGGGAGGAAAAATTTCGATTCGGTCAATTAGAAGTAGAAACGTTCGATGCATTAAAAAGAAAATTGATGGCGTCCCCTGTTTTAGCGATATATGATCCCAAGACACCACAGAACTCCACTGTGATGCAAGTGCGTTAGGTTTCGGAGCTATATTACTTCAGAAAAAAAGGATAATAAACTACATCCGGTTTTTTTATTTTTCCAAACGTACAACTGACGTCGAGTCTCGATATCACAGTTTCGAGTTAGAAACGTTAGCAATAATTTACGCGCTAAAAAGTTTCAGGATGTACTTGCAGGGCGTTGAATTCAAAATTGTCACCGATTGTAACTACTTACCACTGACCCTTAACAAAAAAGACATAAACCCAAGGATAGCTAGGTGGGCACTCGAGTTCCAAAACTTTGATTTTGAGCTAGAACACAGGGAAGGCAAACGAATGCAACACGTGGATGCACTAATCAGACCAATGTACTGATAGCCCAAACAAACACATTTGAAGAAAATCTAATAATATGTCACAATAGAGACGAAAAGCAGGGATAAAAAAGGGACTAGAAGCTACAGAAAGTAGTCAGTACGAAATGCGAAATGTAATCGTTTACAAAAACAGGTGAGGATTTGCTATTTTACGTACCGGAGTCCATGGAACAGCATGTCCTGTATAGATACCATGATGAGATGGGGCATTTAGGCATAGACAAAGTGGTGGAGACAATAGGGAAAAGCAATTGGTTCCCGAAGGTAAGAAAAAAGGCTGTCTTACATGTGAGCAACTGTTTGAAATGTATCTTTTTCAAACAAGAAAAAAAAACAGTAAAAAAGAAAACAGTAGGCCGAAAATTATAGTTTCAGATCGGGGCACCTGCTTCACTTCTAAAGAATTTAGCGATTTTCTAGAAGACAACAATGTTCAACATGTAAAAGTAGCGACAGGCTCACCCCAAGCAAATGGTCATATCGAGATCATAAATAGAAGTTTAGGACCGATGATAGGAAGATGGTTGACTCAGAGAAAAATATGGGGTGAGAAAAAGTCTTAGAATCAGTTGAACATTCCACAAATAACACCGTCCATAAAGCAATTAGAGAACAGCCTAGTATAATGTTGTTTGGCGTACAGCAACGGGTTAAAGTAATAGATAGCGTCAGAGAAAACATTCTAGACTGGATTCAAGCATCCAGTAACAAAACAATAGAGATCATAAGGGAAAAGGCAGAAGTCACACAACTGAATGCGCAAAGTTACAATGAAGCATACACAGACGTCAAGCGTCGAGAGTCTCGTAAGTTTGATATAGGAGACTATGTGGTAATTTCTAATATAAGTTCACAGGAAGGGCAATCAAGCAAGTTGATCCCAAAGTTCAAGGGACCGTATAATATATTCAAGGTCTTAGAAAACGATCGCACCGTGGTAGAGAAAGGCTTCCAACAAACCCAAATACCCTACAAAGGGGTCTGGTCAGTTACAAATCTTAAACCTTGGTACGAGTGCAGAAAGTCAAATGTTAGTAAAACAGCAGAGGGAATCGAAAAAAAGTTGGTAATGCAGTGTACTAGCATGCAACGGCATAGAATCGGGTGATTCTATTTCATCAGGACGGCCAAGTTGTAGTAGTAGCGTAGGGTGTGTGAATAGGGCTTAGGCTTTATACGCGTAGGGCGTGAATAGGCCTTAGGTGGAATACATGTCGTATGCTAAGTAACTAGACCTTAAGATTAGTTATAATCCTAGCGAGTAAGAGAAATAGCTTTAACCCTAGCGAGTAAGTACCGCTTGCTATTTTTTAAGAAAAGAATAAAGATTCATTCGACGTTAACTGTGAAACCACACGGCTGGCCATTTTTGAGTGCGGTCGTCAATTCAGAAGTAAACGTAGCGTTTTCCAATGTATTAATTGTAAAATAAACTTTTCAACGTTTTAAGTCAGGTAATTCCAGTGTTTTAGACGTACGCACACTCCGAGGCCCAAACATCGACTCGGACCACTATCTTGTTGCAGCCAAGATAAGCACCCGCCTCTGTGCAGCAAAAAATATGCGCCCAAATATGCAAGCAAAGCTTAACGTCGAAAAGCTACAATCACAACAGACAGCCAGTGCTTTCGCTACTCGACTGTCACACCTGCTGTCAGAGAGAACTCCTCAACAAACCGACATATACGAGCAGTGGAACCACATTTCCCGCTCATTAAGTACCGCCGCCGAAGAAGTAGTCGGATTTCAGCGAGCCCGAATGAACAACTGGTACGATGAGGAGTGTCAGGAAGCTGCAGAGAAAAAAGATGCCGCCTACAGGGCCACGCTGCGATCGGGCGCAACGCGCGCTATGTGGGACCGCTATAGGGATCTGAAGAGGGAAGCGAGACATATTTGCCGCAACAAGAAGAGAGAGGCAGAAATACGTGAGTGCGAAGAGCTTGAAATGCTGGCCGACAGGAGGAATGCCCGAAAATTTTACCAGAGAGTTAGGCGACTTACGGAAGGTTTAAAGACCGGGGCGCACTCCTGTAAGAACAATAATGGCGACCTAGTAACTGATGTCCAGAGCGTACTTAACTTATGGAGGGAACACTTTTCCGCCCTACTAAATGGTAGCAGCACGGAAAGTTTTTGAGAAGAAGAACCCGAGCCCGCAGTCTGTAATGACGGGGTACGTATAGCAATAATGCGACTGGAAAACAACAAAGCTGCTGGAGCTGACAGCCTGCCATATGAGCTATTCAAGTACGGCGGCGAGGAGTTGATAAGGTGCATGCATCAACTCTTGTGCAGAATATGGTCAGATGAACGCATGCCCGACGACTGGAATTTAAGTGTGCTCTGCCCAATCCACAAGAAAGGCGACCCCGCCATTCGCGCCAACTACCGCGGGATCAGCCTTCTAAGCATAGGTTACAAGGTCTTATCGAGCGTATTGTGTGAAAGACTGAAGCCCACCGTCAATGAACTGATTGGGCCTTATCAGTGTGGCTTTAGACCTGGCAAATCCACCATAGACCAGGTATTCACAATACGCCAAATCTTGGAAAATACCCACGAGAAAAGGAGCAACACTCACCACCTATTTGTCGACTTTAAAGCCGCTTTTGAGAGCACTAAAAGGAGTTGCCTATACGCTGCTATGTCTGAATCCCCTCCCCTCAAAACTCATACGGCGACTCCCTTTCATGTGACTTCTTTAATCTGATGTTCGAGAAGATAACACGAGCTGCAGAACTGAACCGCTCAGGAACAATTTACTACAAGAGCGTGCAATTGCTGGCTTATGCCGATGACATCGACATCATCGTTAACAAAAACCGCGAAGCCTGTTCTGACTTTTCCAAGTTGGATATGGAAGCAAAGCGAATGGGTCTGGTGGTAAACGAGGACAAGACGAAGTATCTCCTTTCATCAAACAAACAGTCAGCACATTTGCGCCTTGGCACCTACGTCACTGTTGACAGTTAAAATTTCGAGAAAGTAGAGAATTTCGTTTACTTGGGAACCAGCATTAACACCGATAATAACGTCAGCATGGAAATCCAACGCAGAATCGCTCTAGCCAGCTACTTTGGCCTGAGTAGGCGATTCAGGAGTAAACGTCGACGTACGAAAACCACGCTCTTTAAGGCACTCATCATGCCGCGTCCGATGAGGTGGCTCTAGGAGTATTCGAAAGAAGATTTACGGGCCTTTACGCTTTGGCGTCGGCGGGTACCGTAGACTTGGAACGATAAGCTGGAAGCTTTACAACGACATAGACATGGAGCATCGAACTAAAATACAGCGTCTCTGCTGGCCCGATCATGTCGTTGGACTACGACACTCTAGTTCTGAAAGTATTCAACTCAGAACCCGCTGGTGGATGAAGAGGAAGAGGGAGGCTCCCACAGCGATGGAAAGACCAAGTGAAGAAGGAATTGGCTTCACCGATGCCGCGGGTTCGATCCCTGCTGAAAGTCTAGAAAAAATAAGTCTGATGAGGAGATGTGGTGATCTCCGAAATAGCTGCTATAACTTCTACCGCTTAAGCACTGTAGTTTTTGAATTTTTCCTAACAAACAAATCGTGTTACAAAGCTCAATAACACTATTGAAGATCTGTGTTCTATTTGACGTAGTCAAAAATCCTTCCAACATATTGATTGGTTATATAGCTTGAGAAATAATATGTTTAAAGAGAATATCAAAGTTGATAAATCTGAATTTTTACCGGTTTTATTATACAAATACTCCTACATGCACCGTGAAGTGCTTGGTAACTGTGACGAATATTTGTGGGATTCACAACGGTGCCGTAAGTATGGTATTGTTGTATGTTGTAAACTTTAAAAGCTTAAATAAATGTTTAGAGAACTTGAAACCACAACCAACTACATATTTTTAGCACTGCGAAAATTCATAATATGACTTAGATGGTACTTTGCTTAATATATTTTTTAGGCGTTTAAAGTTTACGACATACAACAATTCGATACTTACGACACCGTTGTGAATACCCCAATTATTTTCCATTGATTTACAAACCCAGAATGCAGGGCCACACTTCAAGCTAATAACGCTACTTAAGAAATAAATTTCTCAGCCCTTCGCCGGTTAAAAACATGACTGCGTATTACCAGGCTGACTGAGAACTTTTGGGTATGAAGTTTTATAGCTCATCTAATTGCAGTACATAAAGTCAACGTTTGACGTTTCGCATTTTCATCCACACAAAACACTTACGTTCTAAAATACTCGTATTTTTAGATCGAAGAAAATCCACAACTTGACTATAAAAATGCATGTACAAAACATTTCTAAAAATTCTGATTAAGAAGTTTGAAATTATGATAGCAAATTTTTGAAACTAGTTGTGCTGTTGCTAATTTCGCATTTATTGACAAATTTTACGTGGCAAAATTATTTGATTTGTTTATGAACTACGAATGCGCCGTGAACTATATATGATAGTGTGAAAATGCTTTTTAAAATACTTTTTCTTTTAAAAATTTTCAAATCGTTAACATGAAAACCCCGAAAATTACGGTGTTTGGAAAAGGTCAAGTTACTTTTTTCTTTGTGTAGTCCATTTAACCTTATTTCATAAGTGGACCCATAGTGAATACTTTGACGATCCGTTTTCCCACTAAAGTGTGCGGCAGAAACGTACATATGTACAGACAAGTACCGAAAATTGTTTGTGAAACGGATATTAAGGATGCGCCTGACGAAATTCGAATCCGGCACCTTCTGGAAGTTAACAAATAGCGGCAAGCTCCTCTCCACGCTCAGCCACATCATCTTTTCGAACGTTTTCCGGATAAAAAAAAGAATGATACCTGTAGTCGTTTTCTATTCGTTTGCGGATACGGAAAATTGTGCTAGACCGCACTTCGGCAAAATTTACGTTTCTCTGCTGGCTGAGTAGATATGTATGTAGATACTCTGCAAAAAATGCGACTAATACCACTTTTGGTCTCTTTATATGGAAT
This sequence comes from Rhagoletis zephyria, assembly GCF_001687245.7. NCBI lineage: Eukaryota > Metazoa > Arthropoda > Insecta > Diptera > Tephritidae > Rhagoletis > Rhagoletis zephyria. Next base: position 654,945 of record NW_016157115.1, on the reverse strand, counting down.
TAATTGATCGCTTTTGTTGAATCATTCCTTATGAAGAGACTAATTGTTCCTCTTTATACCTGAAGGGGTACAAAAATGCGATTAGTCGCTTTTAAAAAGTAAAAACTTGCGCGAGCTATGATTCGAACCAAGGTGCTTAGGTCTTCGAAGCGAGTATTCTCTCTACATTAGGACTGCCAGAAATGCTGGTTTTCCAGGTTTTGTCCCTACTTAAACAATTTGTCCTGGTGTCCTGGTCCACATGTAAATTTTCCTGGTTTTTAATGAAGATCAATGCAGATACCCATCTAATTTTCAGCAGATTTTTGCTTTGTAAAATCGATAATGAAACATTTTTTTCTAACATGTTGAAGAATATCTGGTGAGTTTACCTCATTTCTGTTTAGTTCATTATCTAACTTTGTATCTTCAGGCAAATGCCAAAAACGTGCAAGTTCCTGAACAAGTACATGGCTGACGTATTATGCAGTAGATAATTTCATGAGTTAGAATCTCTTCCGAAATACCTTCATTCTTTTCTCCTTCCTTTTTCGTACGGAGTGGCACAAATTGAAGGGCTTCTGCTTTTGCTACTCAAAGAAGAGCTTCCTGATAAAATTTTTTAGGTAGATACAGATCAATTAGTTTTTATTGAGACTTAAAATGCTTATTGAATCCTATTTATAGATTGAATCCTACTTATTTGTAATGCTAAATAATATAAACATATACTTTAGTACAATCGCGTACATTGTAAAAAGGAAACCCCTTTCTAGAAAGCGTGCAGGGAAGTTCTTTTTTCAGTCCTTATAGGGTAAATCTTTTAGAATGACTTCACTTCAGACAGTCTACTTAAATTATTAGGTTATGCATATACAAAATAGCAAAAATGATCATAAAGCGCATAGTAGGATATGTGGAAATTTCTTAATGATGGTAAGGCAAGCGCCAAACATTTTTCCACTCTACGTCACAGTCAAGAGAAATTTGTTCTTTTATAACTACAAAAAATTCAGAACTTGAGCATTTCACATTATCAATTATTCAGCTCTACGGATTGTGGCACAAGACTACTTCAAAATAGTGCAACGCCAGAACCAAAGAAACTGTATTTATAGTGTCCTGGTCGATGGGTTAAAGATTATGGCAGCCCTACTCTACGTGGCACCGTCGCCCATGAAATTTCGTTGACTAAGTGCCTACATATCATAAAATCGTTAATAGTACCCGTTAGAGATGGGTCGGGTACTAATTAATCACCACATATACCCATACGGCATGCGTCGTATGTACATACATACATATATATATCGTAGGAAAGATTTGTGGGAGACAATTCTTTGGAAATGTAAAACATTTATCTTTATGTAGATTTGTTTGTGCTATAATTTTATTTACAAGCAAAATTATTAAAAACGTAAACAAAATATCACAAAGACAGTGGTTTAAATCTAATTACTATTTATTATACATATGTATACATGTATGAATGTAGTTCTAAATAAGAAGATAAGAAACCAGTGAATTGTGTACACTCAGTCGCAGAGCTAGAGGTAGTATTTTCTTATCTCCTTCAGTCAATTATACATATGTACATATGTATGTACCCAGTGGGAATTAGGAGCACGTAATAATACCTTATTAGCAACTTACTCTTCACCTGGCAGTCATTACCATTTCCCTGCCGAACGTCCCTTACTTTTACAAAGGCATGGCCGCCTTATGTAAGTAGGAATTTAGAATGTACATTTGGTATCAGACATACTTCTGAGCCGCTTTACAAAGTAAGTTACGTGTAATGCAGAGCAGTCGCTCGGAGTAGTTCGGTGCTTGGAAATAACTTCGGCTGCACGTTATTTTGCAACTGACAACGTAATGTGTCTTCGGAGGTGTTCATTTTGCCCTTTACTAGTAGATGACATTGGCCATGATGACAATTTTGGTACTAAAAACTGAAAGAAAACATGGCTTACCTCGCAAGGTGCTTACCTATTTTCCCAGTGGGTAGTTGCGAGGGAAATTATCATTGTATCTCTCGTCGGTGAGAGCGCACATGCGTCAAAATAATTATTTAATTAAAAGTTCTTAAAGCGCATCCTTATGTATGCATTTGTAGATTTATGCACAACTAAATAAACAATGTTACTATTAATGAGACTATTAAATGGCAATGTTGTACTTCCTGATTAAACGCTGAGTTGTGGACCCAGTGCTTACCCTGTGGAGAAAATCTCTAGTTCCGAACTGGTGCGCTTCTAGTTCATTTAGACCCACTACTAGTGCGCAATAAATCTCTTTTGCATGCAAACAACTGGCGAATTTAACACGATGATGTCATAGGAAATGGAAATTATTCCCCGCTGCATTATCTTTTCTATAGTTCAAAACTAGTTCTAAATTCGACAGAAGGGATCTAGTTCGCTTTGAATCCCGTTTTCTATCGTTCCGAACCAGTTATAAAATCGATAGACATTGGGCATTTGAAAAAACGTTTACATACCTTTGGCTGTAGCTGAATTTGCAGAGGCGCTTGCTTTTATTTGTTAGATTTAAGAAAGTCCCAAAATGCTAAAATTTTAACACAAATTTTAGTTTTGTATTACCAAACTATGAAAAAGCGTCTACGAAGTGCAGACTGAAAGCGTATTTGACCGAAAAACCCGACAAGCAAAAATCTATTTAAAGTATACAAGCCCTCCGCTGCATCCCTTTTTCGCTACTTCCGAACTAATTCAATATTCGCCAGATGCGATCTAGTTCGTTTTGAATCCGGTTTTCTATAGTTTCGATACAGTTCTAAATTCGTAATTTTAGGTATGGGTTTAAAAAAATAAAATTGTTTTTAATAATACCACGTCTCGCTGCTTTTGAACTGGTAGCGATCTAGTTACTATCGGTCTGGTTCGTTTTTGGCGATAAAGAACTCTTACGGAACTACAAATTTCGGTCACCAGCTCGGGGTTTCCCTACAGGGTATGATAAAGATAGATTACGGGATATACATTTTTTAAACGTCATTAAGATGACGTTCCGGATGGATTACTTTGTAAATAAGATAACGTTTTGTTCAAATGAACGGTTCATAGAAAAGTAGTTCAAAGTGATAAGAAGAGAAATATACTTATGTAATGTTTCATTGCTCTGATAATAAGAAATGTAAAGCGATAATTGGCAAAATTAAAAATAGCTACGTAAACTCGATCACCTTAGTTGATAGCTTAGGGTGGTATTATCTCTCTCGAAGCGAATGAATTTGGCGAAGAGTGTTCGCGATGCATAGAACTTGCACAAGCTGGTACAAGCAAACATTCTTAATGCATATTTTCGTTGACTTCACCAAACCGTTTGCTTCGCCAAACCGTTTGCTTCGCCAAATTCATTCGCTTCGCAAGTGATAATACCACCCTTAGAGATGCAAGCTACCAATCGAAGTACTCCGGGTTCTACATATTCATGTATTTCCGTCATATGCTATATCAAATGATAGATTCTGGTTCTAAAAATAAGGTTATACCCATATGTATGAACGTTCTTGGTAAATACTAGGGTGTTAGATGATTCGCATGTTTAGAAAACCGGTTTTTGGAGTTATTGCAAAAACGACCGTTTGTAAAAACCGGTTCCTCCTTTTCAAATTAAGAAAGTACCGAATAAACCGATTATATTTTTAATATTATATGTAATTATTATATATACTCTAACATTTAATGTTAGTCCAATATCTTCTTTAAAATTAATTTAGAAATCAATAAGACAAAATAAATTGAAATATTTTGAATTACAAGTAAAATAGTGAAAAATCCACACAAATGGGGTTCACCGATCTTAACAAGATTATACGCTAAAACAAAAGTACTTTGTCGAGGAAGCCTCGAGCATGTAAAGATGATTCTCTATTATAGATAGGCCAATCTTCGTGAATCGATTACCGCCTTCCTCAAATCCTACACGCTGAATTCTATCATCAGATACCAATGCCACAGAGCTGCCCTTTTCTTAAGCCTGCCGTTAAAGCTTAAACAGACGGAGGCGTTGATCCGGATTAACTCGGACTTAATCCGAATCAATTGCAGTTAATTCCCGAGTTGATCCGGATCAACGCTGCCGTCTGTTTATGATTTTAGATAAAAATGAAGACAACATGTAGCAGATTTACTGCTTCAGACAGAAGCCGCGTTCGATAGCTCAAACATTTGTAATATTTATTACATAAATATGTTTGAAAGTAGGCGTTCGATTATGCCAAAAAATTATCCATCACTCAATAATTGAGAGAGAAAACATTCTTTCGGAGCAACAGAAATGTTCATTTTGTGCTGAAAAAACTTTAGCCAGCAAAAATTATCCATTACCATATGATTGCAATTTATGTAGATAAAGAAATTAAATTTTCTCGAACTTTGGTATATTATATGCTTTTTGATTGCCTGCTATGTGATTTCATGATAGAGCTAACCAAGTTTTAGCTTCTGAAATGTTCCTAGCGAACAATGAACGTTTGTTTGTTTACAAACAAAGCATAAACAAAGTCAGCTGGTTTGTCTTCTTCAACCTGTTACGTATTTTCTGTTCGTTATTTTCTTGACTGTCATCTGACTTTGAAGCCCAGTAAAATTAGATAAATTTGGTAGAAAATTAAAAAAAAAATTGTATGCGATCTTTTGATGTATTTTACTTCTATTTGACACCAGCGGCGAAAAATACTTTTAATGGACATATCGGGATAAAATGTTTACACTAAGGTCTGTTAAGAGTAAAAACTGTAATATGTAAAAGTGGGCAGGATTGGACACGACCACATACCGTCATGTGAAAAATAATAGGGACACGCCATTGTGACCAAATTCGGCTATTTTTTTTTGTTTTTTTAATGTTTATTTTTTTTTTTTATAAAAATACAACTTACTATCTAACAAAAACCATATATGTCCAAATTTCACACTTTGTAAAAAATAGGATAATTCAACAAAATCTTAAAACAACACCAAACTTTTTAATAACAACTTTTAGAAAATATGTATTTCTAGGAAATCTGATTAAAGAGCTTTACGAAAGTTTGTTGGTTTGTTTAATGTTGCGCAAAGATTAAACTTTGGATTTTTACGGGTTTTGTTAAAGTGTAAACTGCATTTTTATAAACAAATAATTAAAATTATATAATTTTAAGATAAATGGCCAATCTAGTTGACATGTATAAAGTTTTGATAAGCACTTGAAATGTCAAGTTGTAGTACTGAATTCAAAAAATCATGCATGCATGCATATGAGCAAATTAAAAAGTCGATACAATTTACAGTCGAAAAGTACAGTTTTTGTATAGATTTCGTACTGAAAGAACAATTTTATTTCCCAACACTGTGGGAAACTAAGCAAGATAGCCTAGTGTATTTCGCAAATATTCAAATACATAATCCACCAACCGATAATTTTTTATATTCATTAAAAGATAATTTGTCAGCAGTCTGAAATAAAAACAATTATAAATCGGAAGGGTAAAGTAGTATTGTGTTATTAATTCAAAAATAAAAACTTTCATTTCACTGACGAAGGGCAGGGGATCTATCCCCCAATCCGAAAAGGTTTTATAAATTGTTCTGGAAAAATGCCTCCCGTTATATTTTCGAATGGCTCGTAAAATCTTGTTTCTTTGTGAAAAATGTGTTCGTATTATGACGAAAGTTTCGTACGTTGAACAAAAACCAAGACTATGAAAGTTTTTCGTAGCATTTTTACGAAATTTAATTTTCAGTGTGTCCTGGTAGATGGGTTCAGGATTATGGCAGCCCTACCTTAGGGTAAAAATTTTATTCCGATATGTTCGCCGACGCTCAAGTAAATCTATTTTCGGACGCCCACGATTTGAAGTGGTGGAAACTGTTGGATGACATTTTAATGAAATGATTTCTTTGTTTTCGAGCCAATTGGAATGATTTTTCAAAACTGCTGATTTTTGGGGTTTGGATCTTTGTCAATACAATGGAAATTTTTTACATTTTAATTAATACATTGTAATTAATTAATTTTTGCGACTCATACCGATCTGGCCAAATCCCAAAAACATGCAGTCGAGAAAATTCGCAGTGGTAACTTGTGACTAGAAACATTTTGAATTAGGAAAGTAGATAAATCAAAAAATAAACATGAAAAAAACTGTAGAAAATAAATATTACGTTATGGAATACTACGCGAGCCTCTGCACGTCGATGCATCTACACTGAACACTTTTATGATCTTAAAATATTAACAAACAATAACAAATATATGCAAACAATGGGAAATATACTTAAAACATTACCTAAATACGTGAAAGACACACAAAATCCTGCTTTTCTAAAACAACGATTTGCATAACACAACACGGATTATCTAATAGTTTAATTGTAGAAACAAAGTCAATACCTTTATGTACAACTAGCAGACCCGGCGAACTTCGTCACGCCCAAAATTTTTATATACTTTATTGAAACTTTTTGGTCCAACATTTTCACCAACAATTCACGTTTACGATTTTCATTGGCACATTCGTCTGCTAAGATTATGGTTTGGTGGTCATTTGCCGCTTTAAATAACCTAATAAATATCCGTGAAGAAGTTCTTGAAATTCTCCAGTTGTGCGGCATTTCATAGCACGGTGGCAACGATGACCCGGTTGNCGATACAATTTACAGTCGAAAAGTACAGTTTTTGTATAGATTTCGTACTGAAAGAACAATTTTATTTCCCAACACTGTGGGAAACTAAGCAAGATAGCCTAGTGTATTTCGCAAATATTCAAATACATAATCCACCAACCGATAATTTTTTATATTCATTAAAAGATAATTTGTCAGCAGTCTGAAATNCACTTGGCAGCACGTTTTTGCAATAGTATTGCATACATATTTAAAACATTATCCAAATAGGATCATAAATAAGATTTTTAGTAATAACTCAACTACAGCGCCAACTGTCGGATTAAATTGGGAAACTAAACCATCCAGAGACCCAGTCAAACACACAAAAGTTTCGTTAAAATCCGAACAACCATTTAGGAGGATTTCACTCACCAACACACCTACAAATGAATTAAAAAATATATTCAAAGATAGCTAAAGGTCGGTACGTTTGTAGGCCTCACACCCCCTTTTCAAATAGCCCAAATTTTCTCCATGAGTATGGGCTTGATTTCAACTACATACATATCTGAATACTTTCAGAGATATGCAGTATAAAAATTCGATTTATTGCGATTGATTTCGTATATCTCCATACCAAGTTCCAGAACTCTACCATGCACACTTTCAGAGATATGTAGCATGAGAAATTCGGTTTGTATGGGAAGTGCCACACCCCCTTTACATATAGATGTTTGTTTAGCCTAAAACTATCCTTGGGACACGTCCGGCAGGTGGCAGTTTCAAAAAAATCGGTTCAGCCGCTCTCGTCCTTGCGAAAACTAAAAAACGGCTTTCAAAATATATATTAGCTGAGATATATTATATATTATAATTATATTTTGACAGTATCCGTTGTTTCTGATTGGCGCAAAAAAATCTTGCCAAGTCACGAATTCGCCACTTGATATGGTCGTTGCTCAAAGCTATTTATATTCGAAATTGCATTAAAATTGGAAAACAGGAATCTATAAGCTTATCCAGGTAAAAATCTACCTAAGTACCGAATTTTAAGCAAATCGGACCATAAATATGATTTCTTCGAATAGATCGGTCCCTGGTCCACTTCTCGGAAAAAATGGATCATATATGCTAAAAAGCTACCTACGTACCGAATTTTAAGCAAATCGGACCGCAAATACAATTTTTTAAAATAGATCGGTCCCTGGTCCACTTCTCGGAAAAAATGGATCATATATGCTAAAAAGCTACTTACGTACCAAATTTTAAGCAATTCGGACCATAATAAGATTGTTTCGAATAGATCGGTCCCTGGTCCACTTCTCGGAAAAAATGGATAACATATGCTAATATATGCTAAAAAGCTACTTACGTACCAAAGTTTAAGCAAATCGGACCATAATAAGATTTTTTCGAATAGAACGGTCCCTGGTCCACCTACACGAAAACATGGTGGTTACCGAAAGCTATTTATATAAAAAATTTCATGAAAATCGGACCAGCCGTTCACGAGATTACCTGTTACAAAAAAAGGGGGCTTCTCTTTATATAATTAGTATAGAAGTATAGATATCGATTGCATACAATTTTAATTCACTCGACCTTTCACAATTTTTTAATTACGTTAAATCCAATTAAATTTTCAGCGTGCTGACGCTGTACAAATAAAATGAAAAATTGATGACACTTTTGTTGCTTTTTTCAGAAACAACCGTTAGAATGAAAATAAAAATATATGACAACATGAAGTTTGGACAAAAAACTGATTTCTAAGCCTATTTTGGTTCACAAATTTTTACATAAATTTTTTTTATTTTGGCCTGTGGCAGTAACTACTGTGCGGTGGTATGGAAATTAGTTTTACGGTGCATCCCGTATATCGCTATGTTTATCGCGTTCCCGGCCGTGATATACATATGTAAGTGTCGTAGGTTCAAAAGTTGTGGTAGAAATTGTTAAAAAATGGCAAAAACCGTGACAATGTAAAACTTTTTCGCAGTTTTTGCAAATTTTTTACAATAAAAAGTGATTTATTTTAAAAAACCTTCGTTATAACAAATATGGGAAATTATATTCTCTACATATTTCTATTTAACCATTTTTTTACGAAAAATTTAAAATAAGCCAAAAAAGCAAAAAAAAAAAATTATCCAAGATTGCGGAATGTTCCCAAATGAAATTTAGGGGCGAAACTGTAGATCCCAGATTTACGTGTCAAATAGAAGTAAACTACATGAAAAAATCGCTGTTAGAAACATTTTATTTTTTGTTCCTTCCAAATTTATGTAATTTTATTGGGCTATGTTTGGCACGTTCTCGGCCGTGATCTAAGCGCCATACAAAAATAAAATGTTGGTTTAACCCTAGAACACACACCCAGAAAATACCATGTAAACACACACCCGGGATACGTTTGTACCCGGGACCTTATTTTGCGGTTTTTTTAATACTTATTCAACCGATTTCTATGATTTTTTTTTTTAAATGTATATTTTAATATATAACAAGTATTTTGTCTTTTGTTTCATTCGAATATTCCTACTGGTTCCAGCGATATGGGCAAATAAAGTCAGGACATGCAACAGTGGATTTTTGTTTTTGTTGTTGTCCTGATAAATGCAAAACAAAATAATATAATTTATAATAATATACTTGTAGAGTAACAACGAATACACATTTTGGTTTTTATTTCATTGAAATATTCTACCTGGTTCAAAAGATATGTGCAAAAAGGTCGCGCAAGGTATGGGTACGTAGGTAGCAAATACACTGGTATAACTGGTTTTTGTATTTTATATGCAGCTGCAAGGGTTGTTTTCACACGAGGTGTTGTTATAAATGCTGCCTGTTGATATTTTCATTATTGTTTTGGTGCTCAAAAGTGTAAGAAGTGAAAATATAAGTGAAAATAAATATAACTGAAACTATAAATAACTGGATACGAAATGACTTCAAGAAGAAACGAATATTTATCAAGTGCAGCATATAGAAGGTAAAAAATGTAAAATAAGCAACAATGTAAACATATACTAATTTTTTTTATTATGCAGGCTAACTGAGGAACAGCGAGAATCATATATACAATCTTTATTTGATGAAATTTGTGACGATGACGCTCCCTATGACTTTGACTCAGAAGATGAAGAAGAAATTCAAATCAATGACATTGAAATTGCTGATGACGATGCTGAAGTTTCGCAAAGTGCCGCAGAAGTATTACCTGATTATGCGGACTATGAGGATGATGAAGAAGACGATGAAGAAGAAGAAGTAGAAGAAAATAATGAATTACCTGCTAGTGCCGAAAAATTTGTTGCACGTGATGGTACTGAGTGGATGAAAGAACCAAATGTAAGTCGTCAGGTACTCAGACAAAATATTATAAGAGAACGTTCTGGACCAGCTAGATGCACTGAAATGTTGTCAATAGAGCAAACATTCAAATGTTTCATGAACGTTGAAATGGCTGATATAATTATGCGCCACACAAATAAGTTAGCAAAAGAAACTTATAATGCTTACAACAATGCGCATCCAAACACAACTCCTAAGTCATGGACGCCTGTGTCAATAACAGAGCTGTATGCATTTTTTGGCATACTTATTATGACTGGTGCGAACCATAGCAATGGAGAACATGTTCGAGATTTATGGAGCGTCAAAAACTATCCTTTATATCGCGCCACAATGGGAGTCAACCGTTTCTGTTCGATATTGCGGTTCCTAAGATTTGACGATAAAAACACTCGTGCAACACGCTTACTAACTGATAAAGCAGCACCGATCAGTGAGTTGTGGACGATGATGAACAATAATCTTGCTGCACATTACAAGCCCAGCTCATGCTTGACGATTGATGAACAATTATTTCCTTACCGTGGACGCACACGGTTTACGCAGTACATACCGTCAAAACCTGCTAAATATGGTATCAAGGTTTGGTGGATTTGCGATGCCACAAATGCATATCCACTGCATGGACAAATATATACTGGCCAAGCAGAAACTGGTAGGGAAACGAACCAAGGCGAACGAGTGGTGAAGGATTTGTCTGCCAAATACCAAGGAAGTGGCCGAAACATTACAATGGACAATTTGTTTACGACCTTGCCAGTTGCAGAACTGCTTCTCACCTGGAAACTCACGATCGTTGGAACTTTGCGCAAAAACAAATCATATATTCCTCAAGAAATGAAGCAGAACAAAAACAGGACAATTGGTTCAACGACATTTGGCTTCAAAAATAATGTGACAATGTGCTCTTATGTTCCCAAAAAAAATAAAGCAGTAATTTTGCTTTCGACCATGCATAATGATGCTGAAATAGCTGACAGTGGGAAACCTGAAATAATTGAATATTATAATCGTACCAAAGGTGGTGTTGATCGAATGGACCAAATGTTTGCGGAATATCCAACACAAAGACAAACAAAACGATGGCCACTAGCGATGTTCTTCAACATGTTGGACATTACAGCTCTTGCAGCCTACATTGTCTACGATTTGAATAACCCTATGTTGCCTTGGAGAACAAACAACAAGCGTAAGCAGATCCTGCGCAGCTTGGCTGAAGCATTGTGTATGCCCATTATTGAAGCCAGAGCCATAAATCGTCAAGTGACGCGAAATTTTTCGACTAAAATTGCTATTGAAGCATATTTCAACCGACCGGTGGAATCAATGGTGTCAACAGCAGCATCAACATCTGCCGCAGCGCGCACGCCAAAACCTGTGTCCGGATCTTGCTATTTATGTTACGCACAAGAGGAAAAACGCCGTAGAAAAACCAGAAAGCTGTGCGACAAATGTAAGAAGCCAATGTGTCTTGAACATTCGGTCACATCAACAAATTGCTCTATTTTCCATGATTTTAATTAGATATAAGATGCATTTTTATAATTTTTATAATAAAAGTCAATAATATAATGTGTGAAATGAATATTTTTAATTTTTCAAATAAAAAAATAATATAAAAAATTTTTTTTTTTATTATTATGAGGATTTTTACTATTGGGGTACAAACGTATCCCGGGTGTGTGTTTACGTATATAATGTGTTTGGAAGGCTGTAGCTCCTGAACCAATGGTCCGATCTGGTTCAAATTGAATTTGAACTCAAAACTAAATAATCTTCCTAGATCCGAAGTTAGCGGTATAGAGGTATAGCGGTTCAAAAGTTACAACACTTCAAAGTTGAAAGTGGATACATTTGTACCCGGGTGTGTGTTCTAGGGTTAAAAGTTGCGAGAAATGAAATTCTCTACAACTTTGAAATATCAATATGCTATGTAATTTCAACAGAAATTGTCAAAAAATGGCAAAAACCGTGAAAAAGTAAAATTGTTTCGCAGTTTTTGCTAATTTTTTATAATAAAAAATTCTATTTTTAAAAAACCTTCTATATAAAAAATGTGCGTAATTAAATTCTATTGTATTTAACCATTTTTTACGAAAAATGTAAAATATGCTTGCAAATCGCAAAAAAAACCAAAAAAAACTTTAAATCCAAGATGGCGGAATGTTGCCGAATGAAATTTAGGGGCATGATCTACTTGTCAAATAGAAGTAAACTGCATCAAAAAATTGCCGTTACAAATTTTTTATTAAAGAAAAAGCCTAATTTTACTGGGCTATTTGAAGAGCATTTTCGCTAACGCTTGTGATTTGGATTGACGGCTGGTGATGGCAAATTTTGTTCTCGACCGCAACTAGAGTTTACTACGCTGCTAGAGCAAAAAAAAAAACCGTGAACGATTTTCGTTCAGTTTTTCTTGAAGTTTTATGTACTTTTATTGAAAATTTTCGAGTATTCAGATTTTAAAATGACTACAAATTTTTTTAATCTTAATCCTAATCTTAATTTTATTCGTGGCCAGCCATTCCCGTCATCCCCTACCTCTTCTGTCGCTCTTTCGTTTGGAATTAGAATTGCATCGACATTTTTACTTATTCCCAACCGAACGCAAAAAGTTTCGCTTAAAAAAAAAGAAAAAAAACACAACTGTTGCTGTTTCACAATGGTTTGGGACGTACAAGCATATCTTGTGAGAAGAGACTTTGTTTTTCGTGAGATTTATAAAATACTTGAGTGATTAACTTTACCTACATACATACACATGTTTGCTTATAAGCGTTCGATATATACATATGATTACAAATGTGCATACATTAGAATGTGTATTTAGCGCATACATTGGCAATCAGATCTTACCTCAACTGTGGGAAGACAAACTTCGGTCACACCCTGTCTTTGATTTGGGGACTAACGGATTTCAGAATGGCGTAATCTGCGGTGGAATTTTTTTGTTCCTCAGAACGATGAGACAACATCAAAATCGAGTTGTCTTCAAACTAATTTCGGCAAGGGATGACGAAAATTCCTTCACTTATACACGTTGAAGGCTTTTAAAATATTCACTTTGATAATAAGACTGTAAAACTTCGATAAACACAGATTTACACTTTATCTTTTCGCTGAAGCACCAATGATACATATATATGTAGCTAACGGTATGAGAATAGGAACTCTGCACAGCTTCGTTTGTTATCACAGAAAAGTTTCAATGCGTACTCGTTTTCGAGGATATTTTTTAAAGTTCTTTCAAATAATAACATACGAATATTTGCAATCGCATACGTTTAGCGCGAGACTAAACAACTTAATGGAAAGGCTATGCTCAGGAAAATGAATTGTGAAAAAAGACAATTGCATGTAGAATAAGATAATAAGCACGAGCAATTTAATAATTGAAACACAAGCCTAAGTGTCGTATTCACATATGTATGCAGTATATATGTACATATGTTGATAGATCTATCCGCACTTTAAGCATTATATAAATATAAACATACATAAGTATACGAGTAAAAATACATAAACAAGAGGCGGCGTCAGTGATAGAAGTTTAAGTGTGCATACAAATACATATGTATGTGTAAGTGTTGTCTCGATTTCAAGTAACTACTTAAGCTACTTAAATTCATTCCCCTCCTTTATTGCGATTTGTACACAAGTACATATGTAGAGTATATCATACGCGGAGCTTCCATTCTCAAAGGTACCAACTTGACAGTTAGCGGTGTTTTGCATCTGCAGTTCAATTCAATCAACATATGTATTAGAGATTAGGTAAACTAATTTAATCACATTTACATTTCTTTATATTTATGTACATACATTTTTCATTCATAGTTATAAACGTCCAGTTCTAGCGATTACAGACCCTAAAAAATTCTGACAGCGGTACGCAGTGTGGAAAATGAAATTTATTGTCCAATATCTAATATGTATGTCGAGAACTAAAATAAATATAAGGTGACCAGAATTTTTTAGCACACCAGGAGGACAAATTCTCCACATTGAAAACACAAAAAATTTGTTTTATATTAATTTTCACACATAAATAACGAATAAGTTAACATTTTTAAAAAAAGCAAAAACAATTCAAAGTTGCTCTAAACACAAGTTAAACAAGTTGATAATACACTGAGTTGCATAATTACAAGACCGATACACATTACCGTTGATTTTTGGCATTTTTTTTTTTGTTGACAGTGTTGTTCATTTTCTTCCATATAAAAACAAAAATCGAATACATATACCTTGTAAGGAAGAAAATGGGTGACACCGTAAAAAAACGCCAAAAATCAACGCATATATAGATAGTTATGTATGTATATAAACTTTTATTCTTATTTTTTATTTCTGCTGAACTTCGGTCCCAGCTGCGTTATTCGGTTTACAGGATAAATGTTCTGTAGATGCCACTATTTAATTCCTATGTAGAATTGCTCGGTGATTCCGAAAATGTAGTTAATTTTTTTCCATGGATACGTTTTCGAGATATTTTTAATTTACCGTTATTCAGCTTAAAGCGAAAAACTTGGTTCTTTTAATCACGTATATCTTACGAACCAATTTAAAAATCTTAATATAAAATACGGCTAATGAAAGCTAATAAAATTTTCCATAAATCGTATATATGTAATCACTTTCCGATGGGACTTATAGTTTCTGACAAATTAATTAGTCATTCCATTTTTTTTATTGAAAAAAAAAAATATCAAGCTATAACAGAAGAAAAATTTTAAAAATAACAGGTTCTGTGTCAAATTTTTGCATTTGTGCCTAACAAGCCTGACCTGTTATTTTTTAAGTATAGTATAACTCTGACTAAATATGAGTAATTTTTTAAATCTCAAACCTCTAACCGCCAAAATAACGTAAGCGACATTTTTTTCAAAATTTTCTTTTTGAGGCAGAAATATTCCTAGGGCATCTATGTAGATGCATTTCTTCATCAAAAAGAAAACTTTGAAAAAAAAATTTGGCTTACGTTTTTGGCAGCTAGGGCTCGATATGTATGTATATACATGTATAGCCTGCGTGAATTTCGTAGTCGTCTACTACAATAGCTCAAAAAAAAATAAACATAAACAGTTATTACTTCTTTTATTAGTTAGATTTTTTCCTTTAATAATATAAACATGTATTATCGTCCGGGGCCGGTACTAAATATAAACGAATTACCAACGCTATCATCCTTATTCAGTGCTTTTGAAAAATACCAGGTATTTTCGTAGTATGTGGAGAATGTCCTTTTTTTTATAGAAAAACTGTCTTTAGACGAAGTTGTTTTGCTATACAGTTGTAAGGATCAAGTGAATGCGTAAAATAGTTTTTATTGTTTTTATCCGACTTCCAAAAAAGGAGGCGGTTATCGGTTCGTCGGAATAATTGTTTTTTTTTGTATGTTACGGCATAACTTTGGACCACGTCAGCCGATTTCGATAATTCTTTTTGCATCGGAAATGTAGCGTCTCAGAGGTGGTCCCATACTAATCTGGTTTAGATCCGATCATTGGATCATGAAAAATATATATATACATTTTTTTTTAAGTCGGTTTTTTTTGCTAAAAATTACTTGTAGTAATAAATGTATGTAACATACGCATTAGGGCGGGTAAAATTTTTTGCATCAAAACCACATCGCGGTTGTGGTTATTTGGATCATTTCAAGCATTTTTGCCCAAGAAACCATATATCTAATATGAATTTCGAGCCAGCGATTTTTTCTCTCTACATAGTTTTGTTTTTCAAACAGTGGCTCATCTGTTGAAACAGCTGTATTAAAAACTAGCCAAAATGTCTATCTGGGGGTTTTTGGGGTCGACGAATCCATTTTTGACAGTAATTTTTTCTTTTGAGACACCAGGTTTTGTTTCGGGTGTATTTCATGACCTTTTTTTAGCACCGTGTAATTAACCTCTACTCGCGAATTTATCACAGGGCGCCTGTCACACGTTCAATATTTATTGTGATATCTGGATTGTGATCAATATTGATAGATAGACTGACAAACAGTGGTTTTGTTAAACAAAACTAAGTTGTTTTTTAGATACTAATATCTAGCCTCATATAAAACTCATACTTAGTTTTATTCAATCACCCTCAGTTTTCCTTAAAAATTTACTGAAGTGATAAGGCGTATTTTGCTTACCAAAGTGTGCTTCTGATAAATTTCCGTTAAATTATTATTGTCATTACAATAGTATTTTTTGTGATTGTCGTGTCTACAAATCGTAAGAAGATGCCCAGAGCGTATGTATGTGTAACTTTGATAACTTTTGTTATATTTGCGGTCAACTAACAATTAAAAGACAATGTCCTAGTAAAAAAAAACAGATATCCCCAAAAATAAGCGATGCCAAAATAAAAAAGGAAAATTTGTAGGGCAACAAATTAGAGACCTATTGGCTGAAGAACAGCATAGAGAAAAACTTAATCCGATCGAAAAATCCGCATGGATATGTTTTCGAAATGTTGTTCGAAATTTTCTTGGATCCGAAAATTTTCTTCTTCCGAATACTATGAAGAGTTGGTCAGCAACTTTTTAACAGCCTATAAGAACATGGGATGCAATATGTCTCTCAAGATAAACTTCTTACACGCATATTTCAATTTTTTCTTAAAAATTTTAGTGCCGTTAGCGGCGAACACGGCGAGGGGTTCCATCAGGATATATCTAACATAGAAACATGGAACCAGGGTAAATGGAGTGAAATATGTTAGCTGACTACTGTTGGACACTAAACAGAGATGTATCTGATGCTAAATACTCCCGAAAATTAAAATAATATATATTTTTCTTCAATTAATACAGTTTTCAAGTGTATGTCTTTAAATTTTACTTAAATAATGTGGAAGAAAATTGCTCATGGATTCCATTATCATCTTAGAAGGAAAATTGTCCATCCATTCCATGGTCATCTTAGAAGAAAGTGTGCCCATGCCTTTCATTGTCATCTTAAAAGAAAATTTGTGCATGTCTCCATGATCATCTTAGAAGAAAGTGTGCCCATGCCTTAAATTGTCATCTTAGAAGAAAATTTGCCCATGCATCCATGGTCATCTTAGAAGAAATTGTGCCGATGCTTGCCATTGTCATCTTAGAAGAAAGTGTGCCCATGACTTCCATGGTCATCTTAGAAGAAAGTTTGCCCATTCCTTCCATGGTAATCTTATAAGTAAGTGTGCCTATGCCTTCCACTGTCAAAAATTTTTATGTATACCGACAGTCTCAGTCAAATAGTTTCAGCGCTAAAAGGTTGTTAGTGATCTCGGAACGCAGATTTTGCACCTGTACGGTTGTCGATTCAATTGTATTACCTCCAAATAGTACCTAGTCTTATGATTTATTACTTTTCTAAGAACTTGTAAATATTAAAGGTATTCTTTATAACATTTCCTTTAAAAAAGTTCCTTTTAAATTTTTCTGTTATACTTAGAATTCTTTGCTCTGGCTGTGTTTTTCATCTATACCATATGAAGTCCCGGTAGTAATAATCTGCATTAAAGCAAGTTTCCTCATACGTGCTACACTATTTTATGTAGGTTTTTCGAAATCTAGGTAGGTAGGCAATACTGAACCATTAAGGAGCAATATTTTTCCAGCAGCGTAAAATTGCTACCGAAAGCCGAAGACATCGACATTATCGGCAAAGACAAGGCCTACGACTGTGCGCCTCATGGGAATCCAAATATAAAAACGCGTAGGTCTGGTGGTGAATGAGAATAAAACGAAGAATCTGCTGTCAACAGACATATCAGTAACAATATAAGCCTTGAAATCCAAGTGGCCCCACTTTAGACTCAGTACGAAATTGAGAAGTCAAGTCCCCTCTGGTCGCACAAAAATCACTGGCCATAATAAATTCATTACACCCGTGCAGGTGTATGCTGTTGGAGAAAGATTCTGCTGAAGATTTACGGGCCTCTACGCGTTGGCGGTGGTGAATCGGAGGACAATAGAACGATGAGCTGTATGAGCTTTGCAACGATATAGACACAGTGCGGTAGATTAATATATGGCGGCTTCCCTGACCGGGGCATAACGTACGAGTGGAAAATAACGCTGCTACTCTGAAAGTATACAACGCATGTCGCGAAGCTAGTAACAAAGGAAGAGGAAAGCCTCCTCTGCGATGGTGCACAACGGACGATGAGCGCCCTTTATCGAACCCAACCAGAATCGCTTAGGCGGTTACAGCGACAACAAAGTGAGACAGAAAATTCTTTAAACAGACATACACATGTACATTTCCGCGCCGTTCAATTAAAAAAGCTTCAGGGCCAGTTTTTTAGTGGGAGTTTAAACTTAGATCACGTAAACTGTGTTTAAAATAAACAGCCGGATAATCTCAGTTCGAGCCTTTAAACAGAGGTTAAGCCACAGCCGTGTACCGACAAACTGGCCCTAAGCGAAGGTTCGACTTTGAATTAAAAAATAATCAGTTTCGCTTGAAATGTTTTTATATTTTTATTAAGCTTCTATTAAAAGAGCATCTTGAACTACACCTATGGATAGTTAAACGTTAAAATATAAGGTTAAAGGGAAAAGGGCCTATCCCGACATAGGCTACTTTAATTGAACAGCACAGACATGCCCATAAACCAATAAAATGAATATTTGAATTCATTTTAAATACAGTGGTATCTGGCTGGAGTGAACACCCGATGCTACGAACACCTCGAAAGAGTCAACATGAAAATTTTTCTATTGAGTACTCTATAGAGTTAACAATTTTGAGTCTTTGTAGAGTGAACAAAATTTAAAACCAATTCATTCCAAATTCAAAAGGATAATCCCTTCGCCAGGCCGATACCGTAAATCCCCGTATAAGGGGTTCTCAACTCGGAGATTCAGCAACTAGTGAAGTGGGAAGACCATCTGAAGACTTGTAACTTCGCCTCTGGTGTGAGCAAGCTTTGGTCAACCGTGAGGTCATTGTCCAATCCGACGAAGCATGACGACAGAGTTGAAATATCTTCTGGCGACCACGCTTCGCCCGACCCGGAGCGATGCGCGAGCTATTTAAGCCGACAGTTCACACTGCATCCTCCGGCGGACAAAGCCAAACGTAGAGTTACCAGAAGGCTGCACAAACTACCAGCACCAAGTGCGCCTCTTTTTTTCAGCAGCGACGAGGAAAGGATAGCCATCGGGAAGGCGAAAGTCTCCAAAGCAATTGGGACCGACGGAGTTTGCATGCTGGTGCTCAAAAATATGGGTCCTGCGGGAGTGGACTATCTAACCAAGGTCCTCAACCTGTCTATTGCCACTCTCATCGTACCAGACATCTGGAAAACGGGGAGAGTGGTTCCACTGCTTAAACCGGGGAAACCGTCCAACAAAGAAGAGTCTTCGCGCCCGATAGCTCTCCTTTCCCCGGTTGCGAAGACACTAGAGACCCTTCTTCTACCGCACTACACAAATTACTCAACCCAAGCGAAGCATCAACATGGGTTCCGTAAAGTGCACAGCACAACAACAGCGCCATAAACAGCCAGATAACTCGTGGCCTTAACCGAAACCCCCCCTGTGAGAGAACTATTCAAGTAACGCTATTAGAAGACAAACGGTGGGCGACGAATTACCTGAGTGGTCCAAACTCGTCAGTGATCTTTAGAGACAAATGGAGCAAACCTTGGAAAATAAAACAGGGGATTCAACAGAGTGGTATCCTTTCCCACTACTGTTCATCTTTTACATTTCTAAGCTCCCTCAACCACCAGAGGTAGTCTCGATTGTCTCTTATGCTGACGATTGCTCAATAATGGTTATCTCGCCGAGCTTTCTCGCTTCGTCACTGCACGGAGCCTAACCATCTCCCCTACAAAATCCTCAGCAACGCTTTTCACCACTTGGATGAAGGAGGTCAGACTGCAACTGGGTATTCTCGTCGATGGCGAACCAATTCCGACGTTGAATAACNGCCAACACCAAGTGCGCCTCTTTTTTTCAGCAGCGACGAGGAAAGGATAGCCATCGGGAAGGCGAAAGTGACCAAAGCAATTGGGACCGACGGAGTTTGCATGCTGGTGCTCAAAAATATGGGTCCTGCGGGAGTGGACTATCTAACCAAGGTCCTCAACCTGTCTATTGCCACTCTCATCGTACCAGACATCTGGAAAACGGGGAGAGTGGTTCCACTGCTTAAACCGGGGAAACCGTCCAACAAA